>NW_027199003.1:0-36896 GCF_038502225.1 Cherax quadricarinatus
GCGCCCTTGATCCTAGTACCTAAGAAGAACGGTACTTGGCACACAGTGATTGACTTTAGGAAGTTAAGTGTGAAAGCTATTCCAGATTGCTTCCCACTTCCTGTACTTGGTGACCTTTTATGCAACATCAGAGATAACAAAGTCTTTTCGACCCTGGACTTGTTACAAGGGTTTTTGCAAGTCCCTCTTCACGAGGACAGCCAAGAGCTAACCGCATTTTCCACTCCTACAGGTCATTATCACTTCCTCCGTATGGCTTTTGGGTTACAATCCTCTCCTATCACATTCTCGAGGCTCATGACTAATACCTTTAGAGGCCTCATAGGTAACACACTTATGGTGTACTTAGATGATGTAATCGTCATGTCTGAAGACATGGATACACACTTGAAAAGACTTGATGTAGTACTTGGTAAGCTTGAAGAAGCCAATTTAAAGATCAAACTGTCTAAATGTCAATTTTTCAGATCAGAAATCAAGTTTCTTGGTCACGTAGTCACTCCTAGAGGGGTTACAACTGACCAAAGCAAAGTAACTGCAGTACTAAATTTTCCCTCTCCCAAAACTGCTGATGCCGTAAGATCCTTTGTGGGCTTAGCAGGTTTTTATAGATCTTTCATTGCCAATTTTTCTTCCATAGCTGCTCTCTAACTGAGTTGCTTAAGAAAGATGCTCCTTTTGTTTGGACCTTCCGTCAAGAAAGAGCATTCCAAACTCTAAAAGAAAAGCTAACATCTGCTCCAATTTTGAAATTTCCAGATTTTTCTAAGCCTTTCTATCTGACAACTGATGCTAGTTCAATTGGCATAGGTGCCGTACTAGCTCAGAAGACCGATGGCAAGTACAACGCAGTTGCATTTGCTAGCCGAGTCCTTACGAAGGCTGAACGTAATTATACAGTAACTGAGCAAGAAGCTTTAGCAATAGTATGGTCTTTAAAGCACTTCCGAGACATTATTTATCAGTACTCTGTTCATGTCTTGACAGACCATGCTCCACTGATACCCTTATTCCAGAACAAACAACCTACTGGAAGGTTAGCCAGATGGACCTTGACTATCCAAGAGTTCAATCCCACCTTTGAGCATTTACCTGGCAAGTCAAATGTAGTCGCAGATGCCTTATCGCGACATGTTAGTATAGTAACTGCAGACCCTCCATTTAGTGCTGAAGATGTAAAGAATGCTCAACGAACAGATCCCATGTGGTCTGGTGTGATTCGATTCCTGCTCCAGGAAGATCTTATTCTGACTGTGAAGCCACCAGCACCCATCAGTGACTTTGTCATGAACCAAGAATTACTGTATCGAACAGCCGAGTTGGGTACTCCTAGCAGAAGAGTATACCAGTTAGTAATTCCACAGTCACTAGTGAATGTAGCCTTACAGCTAGTTCACGATGTACCAGGTGTTGCACACCCTGGTATGGATCGTTCAGTAAAACAAGCCAGATTGAAATACTTTTGGCCTCGTATGGCAACTGATATTTCTGAGTATGTTAAGAAATGTAGTGTCTGCATGCAACATAAAGGCAATGCTAATGGCCCTAATCCAATCCAAGTATATCCAACTACTAGCGAACCGTGGGAAAGTGGTCAGTCGTCACGTGAGGTCACAGACCCTGAGCTGCGTTTGGGGATTAGCGTGGACGGTTACAAAGCATGGCTTGCTTCTGCAGTGTTTTAAAAGCTGAGGTTGGAGAGTTGAAGGAGGAGGTCTTGCTTCTCCAGGAGGAGATTAGGAGGCTGAAGGTCCACCTCAATGGGCCTGGGAGAGAGTGTGAGGTGGTTGGAGATGTGGGGAATGAGGCTTCTAGCAGTGAGGTGCAGTCTGTCTCTCACTGTGAGGAGGCTGTAGGTGGGGAGGTAGCAACGGCTACCAGCAGTGAGGTGCAGCCCAGCACCTGCTACAAGTGGCGAGTTGTTCACAGTAATGGGAGGCGCATCAGAGTAAGGAAAGTTAAGAGTGCAGATCTGAAGGTAGGAAATCGCTTCTCTGTTCTCCAGGATGAATGTACTTCAGTGGCCAGTGAAGGTAAGGGTACTACTGCCCCTGCTAATGAAGGTAAGCGCATTCTTGTGGTTGGTGACTCTCAGGTAAGATATGTTGACCGTGCTTTTTGTAATAGGAATAAGAAGATGAGAGATAGAGTGTGCTTCCCTGGAGCTGGTGTTGGGGACATTGTCAACAGACTGGATAATATCATGTCAGGTAATGGGAACAAGCCCATTATCTGTCTCAGTGCTGGTGGAAATGATATTGGGAAGGGTAGGAGAGAAGAGCTGCTAGATAAGTACAGGTCAGCTATAGATTTCATTAAGTCTAAGGGAGGGATCCCAATCATATGTAGCATCTTGCCTAGAAGGGGAGTAGGAAATGAATGGTTGTCTAGGGCAATTGGTGTAAATTGCTGGCTAGACAGATACTGCAAGGAACTTGCAATCCCATTCATTGACAACTGGAACAACTTTTATGGCAAACATGATATGTATGCAAGGGATGGGGTTCATCTCTCTGGGGCAGGGGTGGTAGCACTTGCAGACTCGATTGAGAAGGCCATTGGTGAAATGCCTATGATTTTAAACTGATGGAAGATAGAGGTATGGGTGTGTGTGGGAAACAAGCAGGTTGCAACACTAGGGTTGGAAACAGTAAATGTATAAAAGGCATTCAGCATGAAGTTATAAATAAAGACAATAGAACAGGTCAGCAAACAAAGGGGGACAGCAGAGGGCAGCAAGGGACTAGCTCCCTTAAGGTTTACTATACTAATAGCAGGAGTGTTAGAAATAAGATAGATGAGCTAAGATTAATTGCAAGTGCAGGAAACATAGATATTATTGCTATAACAGAGACCTGGCTCAATCTGAAAGATAGAGAGATGCCCTCTGAATGTCACATACAAGGCTATAAATTATTCCACACTGACAGGGTCAACAGGAAAGGTGGTGGAGTAGCGATGTATGTCAGAGACAATTTAAATTGTTGTGTTAGACAAGATATTAAATTAGAAGCGTCAGCCACTGAATCTGTTTGGTTACAGCTTCTCGAGGGCCGAGAAAAACTAATTTTGGGTGTGATTTACAGGGCCCCAAATCTTGATAGGGAGTGCAGTAAACTTCTATGGGACGAAATTCGTAAGGCATCTACATACGAAAATGTTGTGCTAATGGGAGATTTCAACTATAGACAGATTGACTGGAGCAATTTGACAGGAAATTTAGAGTCGGGTGACTTTCTTGATACGATCCAGGATTGTTTTTTAAAACAGTTTGTGACAGAGCCAACTAGGGGAAATAACCTCCTTGACTTGGTTCTTGCCAGTAGGGAAACACTAATTAATAATCTTGAGGTTAATGATGAGCTTGGGGAGAGTGATCACAAATCACTCAGTTTTAACATATCATGGAATTCCCCTAATAATGGCAATCAAGTCTCCGTCCCTGACTTTCGCTTGGCTGATTTCATAGGACTGAAAAATTACTTAGGTGGGCTGAACTGGAATGACCTGACTAGGGGTCAGGTAGGTGGTGATGGTTGCCGATATGATGCTTTCCAGGGCATAGTTCTAGCTGCTCAGTCAAATTATGTTCCAAATAGGGAAATCAGATCAAACAAAAATGATCCTAAATGGATGAACAATAGATTAAAATATCTGATTGGTCAAAAGAGAGGCATATATAGGCAAATCAAAAGAGGAGAGGGGCAATTAAGAAATCGATATATTCAGTTAAAGAGAGAAATAAAAAAGGGAATTAGAAAAGCAAATAGAGATTATGAGGTTAAAGTTGCAAGAGAATCGAAGACTAACCCAAAAGGATTCTTTCAGGTATACAGAAGTAAGATCAGGGACAAGATAGGCCCACTCAAAAGTTCCTCGGGTCAGCTCACTGACAGTGATAAGGAAATGTGTAGAATTTTTAACACATACTTCCTCTCAGTTTTTACACAGGAGGATACCAGCGATATTCCAGTAATGATAAATTATGTAGAACAGGACGATAATAAACTGTGCACTATTAGGGTCACAAGTGACATGGTCCTTAGGCAAATAGATAAATTAAAACCTAACAAATCCCCAGGCCCTGATGAACTGTATGCAAGGGTTCTAAAGGAATGTAAAGAGGAGCTTAGCACACCTTTGGCTAATCTTTTCAACATATCACTACAAACTGGCATGGTGCCAGATAAGTGGAAAATGGCAAATGTGATACCTATTTTCAAAACAGGTGACAGGTCCTTAGCTTCGAACTATAGACCAATAAGCCTAACCTCCATAGTGGGAAAATTTATGGAATCAATAATTGCCGAGGCAGTTCGTAGCCACCTTGAAAAGCATAAATTAATCAACGAATCTCAGCATGGTTTTACAAAGGGGCGTTCCTGCCTTACGAATTTATTAACTTTTTTCACTAAGGTATTTGAGGAGGTAGATCATGGTAATGAATATGATATTGTGTATATGGACTTCAGTAAGGCTTTTGACAGGGTCCCACATCAGAGACTATTGAGGAAAATTAAAGCACATGGAATAGGAGGAGAAATTTTTTCCTGGATAGAGGCATGGTTGACAAATAGGCAGCAGAGAGTTTGCATAAATGGGGAGAAATCAGAGTGGGGAAGCGTCACGAGCGGTGTTCCACAGGGGTCAGTGTTGGGCCCCCTGCTGTTCACAATCTACATAAACGACATAGATGAGGGCATAAAGAGCGACATCGGCAAGTTTGCCGATGACACCAAAATAGGCCGTCGAATTCATTCTGACGAGGACATTCGAGCACTCCAGGAAGATTTGAATAGACTGATGCAGTGGTCGGAGAAGTGGCAGATGCAGTTTAATATAGACAAATGCAAAGTTCTAAATGTTGGACAGGACAATAACCATGCCACATATAAACTAAATAATGTAGATCTTAATATTACGGATTGCGAAAAAGATTTAGGAGTTCTGGTTAGCAGTAATCTGAAACCAAGACAACAGTGCATAAGTGTTCGCAATAAAGCTAATAGAATCCTTGGCTTCATATCAAGAAGCATAAATAATAGGAGTCCTCAGGTTGTTCTTCAACTCTATACATCCTTGGTTAGGCCTCATTTAGATTATGCTGCACAGTTTTGGTCACCGTATTACAGAATGGATATAAATTCTCTGGAAAATGTACAAAGGAGGATGACAAAGATGATCCCATGTATCAGAAACCTTCCCTATGAGGATAGACTAAGGGCCCTGAAACTGCACTCTCTAGAAAGACGTAGAATTAGGGGGGATATGATTGAGGTTTATAAGTGGAAGACAGGAATAAATAAAGGGGATGTAAATAGTGTGCTGAAAATATCTAGCCTAGACAGGACTCGCAGCAATGGTTTTAAGTTGGAAAAATTCAGATTCAGGAGGGATATAGGAAAGTACTGGTTTGGTAATAGAGTTGTGGATGAGTGGAACAAACTCCCAAGTACCGTTATAGAGGCCAGAACGTTGTGTAGCTTTAAAAATAGGTTGGATAAATACATGAGTAGATGTGGGTGGGTGTGAGTTGGACCTGATAGCTTGTGCTAACAGGTCGGTTGCCGTGTTCCTCCCTTAAGTCAATGTGACCTGACCTGACTAGGTTGGGTGCATTGGCTTAAGCCGGTAGGGACTTGGACCTGCCTCGCATGGGCCAGTAGGCCTTCTGCAGTGTTCCTTCGTTCTTATGTTCTTATGTTCAATTCCCTACGTACACGACAGGTATTGAGAAATCCTCAAATATCATTTGTAACATCCAATTCAGATTTGCCTCAAATATAGCATGAGTTAGCCAGTGCTACAGAGTTTGATCCTCCCAGAGATGACACCCATTCTGCATATGTCAATCTCACCCTAGCAGAGTTGGGGTTAAATGTAAATAACCTGTATAGATGAATAATTACAGTATCAACTTATCAGTATTCAAGAATTTTTTTTTTGTGTTCATGTTCTCTCCGCATTCTGAGAGTTAACAGTCTAGATTTGAGTGCACCGAATCTGCCTTTCTGTTAAACACTCTTTCTTTGTATATATTCCTCCCTCAGAATCCGTAGATCACATGAATACAGATCGATCGATCAAAATTTTTTTTTTTATCACTTGTAATCTCAACGTTGAGTTCGATGTTCATTTGTTGAGTTTTAAGTTGTGCTATATTATTCCTTGTATTGCATTACAGTTTCAGTTACGTAAGCTTCCATTCCAATGTTCTACTTATGTATGTTATAATGTTTAATTGTTGTGTACTTTAACATTGTATCGAATCAGCCCAAGCCGTATACCTGCCATCTCTAGTTTGTATTAGTTGTATGTCGGGACGACATACGTTAGCGTCGCCGAGCTCTCAGTAGTAGTAAGGTGGTGCATGTGTAGAGGCGAGGGGAAGGTGGTGCATGTGAGGAGAGGAGAAGAGGTGGTGAATGTGAGGAGGGGAGGGGAAGTGGTGCATGTGTGGAGGGGAGGGGTGGTGGTGCATGTGTGAATGGGAGGGGGAGGTAGTGCATGTGTGGAGGGCAGGGAGGTGGTGCATGTGAGGAGGGGAGGGGGAGGTGGTGCATGTGAGGGAGGGAGTGGGAGGTGGTGCATGTGAGGGAGGGAGTGGTAGGTGGTGCATGTGTGGAGGGAAGGGGAGGTGGTTCGTGTGTGGAGGGGAGGGGAGGTGGTGCATGTGAGGATGGGAGGTGGTGCATGTGAGGGAGTGGGAGGTGGTGCATGTGTGGAGGGGAGGGGAGGTAGTGCATGTTAGGGGGGGAGGTGGTACATGTGAGGGGAGGGGGAGGTGGTGCATATGAGAAGAGGGAGTGATTGAGAGGGGGGTTGAGAAGGAGGATATATGGAGAGGAAGAGAGAAAGAGAGAGAGAGAGAGACGAGGAAGAGGTTTAGGGAAGAGTGCCAGAGTGGAGGAGAGGAAGCAGAGTAAAAAGAAAAATGAATAAATATAAGGAATAAGAAGAAATAAGCAAAGAAGAAAAAACGCTTGGCATGTGAAGTAGGGCGAAATGTACATAAATATTGAAGACAGTGCGAGGTGAGGGAGGCTGAGATGGACAGAGGTGAGAGGAAAAGAGAAGAGGCGAAAAGGAGACTGAAGAAAACGAAAAGTTGATTGTCAGCAAATTTGTATTTCTCTCTCTCTCTCATATATATACATTATATATATATATATATATATATATATATATATATATATATATATATATATATATATATATATATATAGCAACGTTCTTCTTGCCGAATAAGGCAAGAGAAAATTTGTGTAGCAATAATTTCGCAAAAGTCATTCTGATTAACGAAAAAAAATTCATTGTGTTTATTAAATTATTGTGAACTTATCTAAAATATATTTAGTTGGATTAGGCTAAATTAAATTGCGCTTGTTATAATAAGGTTAGGTAAGTTTTCTAAGGTTCTTTTGGTACAAAATTATTATTTTTTACATTAACATAAATGAAAAAAAAATCTTTTTTTGTCTCTCCCTTCTGTCTCTTCTCTTCTCATTTTCTTCTCTGCTGATTCTCATAATTCGTTTTAATCGCTTTTTGCAATTTCAATCTTTTCCTTCATTTTTTTCCATTTTAATACTTATATAATTTTATTATTTCATTTTCCTCCTCGCAATTTTCTCTTCATTTTTCCTCCGCGTTCTCTTTTAGTTTTTTTTTTAAATTTCTCTTTCTTATTTTTCATGTTACTGCTTCGCTTCTCTCTTTTCCTATCGCTTCACTTCCGCTTCTTTCTTTTTTTTCACTCCCCTTACTCGTCCCCTTCCCTCTCCCCTCATAATTGTAAACTTAATAGAGCATAGAAGGTGAGAGAGGCAGAGCAATTGCCACATTATGTTGGTGTGGGAGAGTGTATGTTAGTGTGGGAGAGTGTATGTTGATGTGGGAGAGTGTATGTTAGTGTGGGAGAGTGTATGTTGATGTGGGAGAGTGTATGTGGGTGTGGGAGAGTGTATGTTGGCGTGGGAGAGTGTATGTTGGTGTGGGAGAGAATATGATAGTGTGGGAGAGAGTATGTTGGTGTGGGAGAGAATATGATAGTGTGGGAGAGAGTATGTTGGTGTGGGAGAGTGTATGTTGGTGTGGGAGAGTGTATGTTGGCGTGGGAGAGTGTATGTTGGTGTGGGAGAGAATATGATAGTGTGGGAGAGAGTATGTTGGTGTGGGAGAGTGTATGTTGGTATGGGAGAGAATATGTTGGTGTGGGAGAGTGTATGTTGGTGTGGGAGAGTGTATGTTGGTGTGGGAGAGTGTATGTTGGTGTGGGAGAGTGTATGTTGGTGTGAGAGAATGTTGGTGTGGGAGAGTGTATGTTGGTGTGGGAGAGAATATGATAGTGTGGGAGAGAGTATGTTGGTGTGGAAGAGTGTATGTTGGTGTGGGAGAGAATACGTTGGTGTGGGAGAGTGTATGTTGGTGTGGGAGAGAATATGATAGTGTGGGAGAGAGTATGTTGGTGTGGGAGAGTGTATGTTGGTGTGGGAGAGAATATGTTGGTGTGAGAGAGTGTATGTTGGTGTGGGAGAATGTATGTTGGTGTGGGAGAGTGTATGTTGGTGTGGGAGAATGCATGTTGGTGTGGGAGAGAGTATGTTGGTGTGGGAGAGTGTATGTTGGCGTAGCAGAGTGTATGTTGGTGTGGGAGAGAGTATGTTGGTATGGGAGAGAGTATGTTGATGCGGTAGAATGTATGTTGGTGTGGGAGGGAGTGTGTTGGTGTGGGAGAGTGTATGCTGGTGTGGGAGAGTGTATGTTGGTGTGGGAGAGTGTATGTTGGTGTGGGAGAGTGTATGTTGGTGTGGGAGAGTGTATGTTGGTGTGGGAGAGTGTATGTTGGTGTGGGAGTGTATGCTGGTGTGGGAGAGAATATGATAGTGTGGGAGAGAGTATGTTGGTGTGGGAGAGTGTATGTTGGTGTGGGAGAGTGTATGTTGGCGTGGGAGAGTGTATGTTGGTGTGGGAGAGAATATGATAGTGTGGGAGAGAGTATGTTGGTGTGGGAGAGTGTATGTTGGTATGGGAGAGAATATGTTGGTGTGGGAGAGTGTATGTTGGTGTGGGAGAGTGTATGTTGGCGTGGGAGAGTGTATGTTGGTGTGGGAGAGAATATGATAGTGTGGGAGAGAGTATGTTGGTGTGGGAGAGTGTATGTTGGTGTGGGAGAGAATACGTTGGTGTGGGAGAGTGTATGTTGGTGTGGGAGAGTGTATGTTGGTGTGGGAGAGTGTATGTTGGTGTGGGAGAGTGTATGTTGGTGTGAGAGAGAGTATGTTGGTGTGGGAGAGTGTATGTTGGTGTGGGAGAGAATATGATAGTGTGGGAGAGAGTATGTTGGTGTGGAAGAGTGTATGTTGGTGTGGGAGAGAATACGTTGGTGTGGGAGAGTGTATGTTGGTGTGGGAGAGAATATGATAGTGTGGGAGAGAGTATGTTGGTGTGGGAGAGTGTATGTTGGTGTGGGAGAGAATATGTTGGTGTGAGAGAGTGTATGTTGGTGTGGGAGAATGTATGTTGGTGTGGGAGAGTGTATGTTGGTGTGGGAGAATGCATGTTGGTGTGGGAGAGAGTATGTTTGTGTGGGAGAGTGTATGTTGGTGTGGGAGAGTGTATGTTGGCGTAGCAGAGTGTATGTTGGTGTGGGAGAGTGTATGTTGGTATGGGAGAGAGTATGTTGGTATGGGAGAGAGTATGTTGATGCGGTAGAATGTATGTTGGTGTGGGAGGGAGTGTGTTGGTGTGGGAGAGTGTATGCTGGTGTGGGAGAGTGTATGTTGGTATGGGAGAGAATATGTTGGTGTGGGAGAGTGTATGTTGGTGTGGGAGAGTGTATGTTGGCGTGGGAGAGTGTATGTTGGTGTGGGAGAGAATATGATAGTGTGGGAGAGAGTATGTTGGTGTGGGAGAGTGTATGTTGGTATGGGAGAGAATATGTTGGTGTGGGAGAGTGTATGTTGGTGTGGGAGAGTGTATGTTGGTGTGGGAGAGTGTATGTTGGTGTGGGAGAGTGTATGTTGGTGTGAGAGAGAGTATGTTGGTGTGGGAGAGTGTATGTTGGTGTGGGAGAGAATATGATAGTGTGGGAGAGAGTATGTTGGTGTGGAAGAGTGTATGTTGGTGTGGGAGAGAATACATTGGTGTGGGAGAGTGTATGTTGGTGTGGGAGAGAATATGATAGTGTGGGAGAGAGTATGTTGGTGTGGGAGAGTGTATGTTGGTGTGGGAGAGAATATGTTGGTGTGAGAGAGTGTATGTTGGTGTGGGAGAATGTATGTTGGTGTGGGAGAGTGTATGTTGGTGTGGGAGAATGCATGTTGGTGTGGGAGAGAGTATGTTTGTGTGGGAGAGTGTATGTTGGTGTGGGAGAGTGTATGTTGGCGTAGCAGAGTGTATGTTGGTGTGGGAGAGTGTATGTTGGTATGGGAGAGAGTATGTTGGTATGGGAGAGAGTATGTTGATGCGGTAGAATGTATGTTGGTGTGGGAGGGAGTGTGTTGGTGTGGGAGAGTGTATGCTGGTGTGGGAGAGTGTATGTTGGTGTGGGAGAGTGTATGTTGGTGTGGGAGAGTGTATGTTGGTGTGGGAGAGTGTATGTTGGTGTGGGAGAGTGTATGTTGGTGTGGGAGTGTATGCTGGTGTGGGAGAGTGTATGTTGGCGTGGGAGAGTGTATGTTGGTGTGGGAGAGTGTATGTTGGTGTGGGAGAGTGTATGTTGGTGTGGGAGAGTGTATGTTGGTGTGGGAGAGTGTATGTTGGTGTGGGAGAGTGTATGTTGGTGTGGGAGTGTATGCTGGTGTGGGAGAGTGTATGTTGGCGTGGGAGAGTGTATGTTGGTGTGGGAGAGTGTATGTTGGTGTGGGAGAGTGTATGTTGGTGTGGGAGAGTGTATGTTGGTATGGGAGAGTGTATGTTGGTATGGGAGAGTGTATGTTGGTATGGGAGAGTGTATGTTGGTATGGGAGAGTGTATGTTGGTATGGGAGAGTGTATGTTGGTATGGGAGAGTGTATGTTGGTATGGGAGAGTGTATGTTGGTGTGGGAGAGTGTATGTTGGTATGGGAGAGTGTATGTTGGTATGGGAGAGTGTATGTTGGTATGGGAGAGTGTATGTTGGTATGGGAGAGTGTATGTTGGTATGGGAGAGTGTATGTTGGTATGGGAGAGTGTATGTTGGTATGTGAGAGTGTATGTTGGTGTGGGAGAGTGTATGTTGGTATGGGAGAGTGTATGTTGGTATGGGAGAGTGTATGTTGGTATGGGAGAGTGTATGTTGGTATGGGAGAGTGTATGTTGGTATGGGAGAGTGTATGTTGGTATGGGAGAGTGTATGTTGGTGAGAGTGAGAGCGAGGCTGTTCATTAGAGATCTATTATAAGATTCTAATCACATTTCTTGAAAAAGAATTCAGTTTTCTTTTGTCTACTAAATGCGTAGTTTATCTACTAAATGCGTAGGTTATCCGCCAAATGCATATCTTATCTGTTAAATGCGTAATTATATACTTAATGCGTAGATGGCTTGTGTATCTACTAAATATATAGCTTCCTTATTTTTGCTCTCTTGTGAATGTTGTATAATTGAATTACACTGAGGTCGTATATTTCCATTGATGTTTTAATTAGAATTCAATGTTTGTGTTGGCCTGTTTGCTCTGTTTGATTTCCCAATAGGCTTGTTCAGCACTACTTGTTTGGAGGGCAGGTGTGGTAGTGGCAGGTGTGTGTGGTGGTGGGTTCACTGCACCAGGTGTAGTGCTGGTTTGGTTACTGCTACCAATGTAATGAACGGCTTTGTACTTTGTCTCCGTAGGAAAGACTTAATCCAGACTGTACCTCTTGATAACGGCAAAATAAATCAAAACAAAAGAAAAAAAATATTCGCATGACTTCATGATTAGGGTTCCCGAGGTGACTAAGGTAAGGCACGACGGAGGTAGCGTGATTGTCCAAGTTCCTTCATAATGAACAAGAGCAGTGGAAGATACAATACCGTGGCTGGAAGAGTCACAACTTACTCACACTCAAGAGAAACACTGTACTTAGACGTCGTCTAGTGCGAGTTATGTTACTATTAATATGTTAATACTAATACCTATTATTGATATATTACCAATAACTATTACTGATATAGTACTAATGACCACTACTGATACAGTACTAATAACTACTACTGACACAGTACTAATAACTGGTACTGTTATATTACTAATAACTACTGATATAGTAATAATAACTACTACTAATATATTACTAATAACTACTAATGATATAGTAATAATAACTAATACTAATATATTACTAATAACTACTACGGATATATTACTAATAACTTCTACTGTTGTAATAATAACTACTACTGATATAGTACTAATGTTTATTACCGTATATTACTAATAATTCCATTTATTACGATAAATACACGATATTTGTGAGAGTCTGTATGAAAGTAATTGATCATTGTGATGAGTCTGGGCTGTGGGAGCTTCTTCTGAGAACTTTTTCTGGTACAAGGTTCCACCATTTACGTCAGTTAGATACAGTTGGTCTCGTTTGTCTCAGTGCCACGTAAGAACGTTCCAGGCAATTTATGTACGTCATTAAAGGTTTCTGTTTTACAAACATTATCTGCCGGTGTTACTGTTAGCAGCAACAGCCTGTTTGAACAGGCAGTCAATGGTACAAAAGCTGGTTTTTCAGGCTGGGCTGCCTAAGGTAGAATTTTTTTTCGAACTCGGCAACGGGTATCTGGTCACAGGTATCACAGTTATGTAGCAAAACTCTCTGCATTTATATAAACAAATCAAAATAAAAAGTTTTTTCTTGATTTTTTATTGTAAATAATTGGATGCTCGCATGATTTTTTTTTTTTCAACTTTAGGTATTTTCTGTCTTCCCGTAATTTCGTCATCTCATCTGTCCTCTAATTTATCCTTGTCCTCTTTTTACCAACCTGTCTTCCATTTTTTTTCTCAGTCATTAACGTATCTCAAGTTTACTCCCCATTTACCAACTTCTGTTTTTCTCAATTTTTTTTTCTCGCTTATTTGTGGCTTGATAATGGTTCAGGACGTAGCGAAACCTCCTCTGAAGTTTCCTCTCGTACAGTAAGTGTGGATTATTAGTGGATTGTGGATTAATTTGGTGGTAATACCTCCTTTTAGGATAATTATCTTCAAGTGTGAATTGTGGAGGTGGAAGTGAAAGGTGTCGTTTTATCCTGCGTTGTTCATTACTGCCTCCAGGCATCATCTTCCCATCTCATCTTCCCGTCTCATCTTCCCATATCATCTTCCCTCACACTTCCCAGTGGAATAGATTACTGACGAGGTGTGTGAGACAAGCACAAGCTGCAACATAAGCTATTCACTTGGACAGTGTTTCGTTCTGCTGGCTTGATGAAACTCGACGACACGGAGCGACACACACATGTGCACTGACTCCAGGGAAGTGAATGATGTGATGGTTGTCCAGGGCGCAGGATCGACGGCATCATCGCCCTCATCTCGGGGGTAATGCAAGTCTCCAGGACTGACTTACTACGCGGCTCTTACCAAGTTCATTGACCAATAAAAGCTTATTATGGTAAAAACAATTGCAGGATAAAGCGATCCTTTATTTACAACGTTTCGCCTACGAACGGGTTTTATAGTCACAAACGTCATCAATAAAGGATTGCATTATACTACAATTGTATGTCTTTAACTATCGTATGAGTATTTTACGCTACATCTCTCCACAAACTTCTTCTGTAATTTATGTTTTTGTCTTCAAACATCTCAATTAGACTCTTACAATAAACAATATATCTGTGGTGTTCACTCTATCGAGGTAGTTTCCCATCTTGGGAAGAAATATAGCCAAGTCAACTGCTATGTGAGTAGTTAGCTATCTAGAACGATGATCCTACGAAGCATTAACCATCATCGACACTGGTAGTTACGTAGTGGTGGTGGTGGTGATATTGGAATTAGGCCAAGTCTGCTCCTCGCTTCTAGGATATTAAATAAATGATATAATTTGCTTCCTTGGGTAGTTAAGGAAGGTAGTGAGTAATGGAGGAAAGTATAGAAAACTACGAGGATGAAAAAAAAAAAGTACTATATGGAGAAAAATAGAGACAGACGCATGAATAACCAAAAAAAAAAAAGGCAGGCAGCACCTGGCAAAGAACAGTTGAACGTCCTGCCTTCACATATATAAGAATTATCAGTAGATTCCTAATAGTCTTCAAGAGGGAGCTTAACACTTTCCATAAGCCAGTTCTTCATTAGTCGAGCCGTGATGGCAAAGTTGGACTTCATGCTGCTGGCATAAATATACTTCTTGGTCAGGCTATCAATCAGGTCTCATTTTGAAACTGGGCGACGGGGCTGTGTCCCCCAAAATTGACTATAGATATATTATATAAAAGCCTTTATGTATGATATAAAACTGAACTTTGTACATTCACTGTTTATGCTCATACCTTCTTGGTTAATTGGGCTAATTAAAGCTTTGCAACTTCTCAAAGGGTCATTAAGTCTTCATGTTATCTGTTCATGACCAGTCATGAATCCTTTAATCCATAAAATAAGGATATAGTAAGTAGTAAACTCCCACTGAATATATAAACAGAAATAAACCTCTCGCCATATATCTCCCTTATACTTCATTATATGTTTATTGTCACGTGTTCTCTCCCAAAATGTAGGGCTCCATTAGGGAGGCTTAAAATACCGGGGAGTTAAGGCAGGTAATGGGGCTCTCCAACGGGCAGATAATTTCGAAGATTTGGATCCTCCATCATTAAACACTATAGGCGGACTGAATTCTCCATCAAGGACGGGTGGTAGAGGGTTAAAGGGAATTTTGATTAATGGATTTGGAGCTACCTCCCTTCCCTTAGTAGAGGCCTGATTACCTTCCGTTCCCCAGATGCAGTATGACCTCTTAGGCTTGTAGCGTTTTCCTTTGAATAATAATTAGAGCCGTCTCTGTAGTGAACATTAATATTTATTTTTCATAATTCTTGTTGAAAATGTGATGTTTGACTTTAATAATTGTTTCTAGATGATAGGCATTAATAATAATTACAAATGATAATTGTACATCTATCTGCTGATTGTTTCTAACTGAGGCTAAAATATAGAGATATCTCACCTGTGTTTCAAAGTACCAGACAAGCCTGGCCCAGGGTCGGGCTGCCAGAGTAGGGAAACTTTCGAGACCCATCAGAAATATAATGGTATAAAAGCAGTTTCTCACTTGTTTTTATGATAAATATTGAAAAAATACGCCCTTAGTGTGTTAAGAAGATTGGTTAGTAATATGGCAGCTCAACCCCACGGATGATTGATCTGTAATTCGGTTGCCTGCTGATTTCAGTTGGAGAATTATCAGGAGTGGCTGACAATTGGGTGTGACTCACAATTTGAAATTCTGGTTAATTGGAGGAGGGGAAGGTGATGACTAGGACCAGGTGTTAATTGCAGGTACGTAATGGCACAAGAGGAATGGCTGGCCTCGTTAGATGGGGCTGAGTAATGATTGGTGGGTAATATGACCGAAGGGTATTGACTGATGAAGGTGGCTGATGACGGAAGGGGACTGACATGTAGCGGTGACTGATTATTAAATTGAAGAATAAAAACATACGATGCCGATATTCCAGATAATTCACAGATAACCCGCACTTAGAAGAGGCACCTTAGTTAAGTCACAACCTCAGTCGTGACTTGACAGTGGTCCAGGACGGACCGAAACGGTGTCATGTGGTTGTCCTTCTAGGTGCTGTATTTTTGTGATTAAATTGAACTCATAACTGAAGAGGAGGAAAGATGACTGCATGGAGAGGTGACCGAAGGTGACCGACAGGTAAAGGGGACTGGAAATTTGAGGTGCTTCCTCAGGCAGTTCCTGAATAACCTGGCTGGGGTGCTTACGTTGAATTACTTGCTACTAGCACCAATAGCACAATAGACTGACAAATCATACCAAAGGCACAGGCCCAGATATTTTAAATTATATTTTGCCGCCGAAGTGGCTAGTTTACCGTGCATCCCATATAGATCCTGTCGACGGCAGCGCAAAAGCATATGGATACAGGACAAGCCTAGAAACTAGGCCTCAATAAAGTTAACAGGAATACATATAGATTTAAGTCGACTGTTGATATGTCACATAGGTTATTATACTGTCTGTCTCTATATTGAGTAAGTGGACAGTTTAACACGCTGACCAAACTGCCAGAAATACTTATAACCGAGCCTAAGCCTGGCTACTAACCATAATTTTTAAAGGGGGTGGACCGGTAAGCTAGTGGAAGGTCTTGGTCAGTTGACCAAAAGCTCCAGCTGTGGGTCATCAAATGACTAAGACCCGCGTCAGGAAACATTTGTCCTGTTTCCTGAAAAATAGTACCTAACCTAACCTGACTACTACAGCATCAGTCTGTTCACTTTGCAGGTTGCTTAATAAACGTACTTACGTTCATGTTATCATAGTGAGTGACGGGTCACCACGAAACTACTTGGTTTAACATTTATAGACGATATGTTGATTTTTTTTATTAAGAAGGAAGATCATGCTATTTGAAGAATTCTTAACTTATCACAAAAAAATATTAACTTCTCTGTTGGATCCAAAAGAAGAAGAGACTTTCGTGGGTGTGATAATTACAGTGTTACTAGATAAATAATCCAGTAGTTGTGAGGGTCATGTGATCTGTGATGTCGGCATGTCTCAGGCAAGAGTCATAGAATGAATGATGGTGACGGTGTTTCTTCTTTTTTCGGGTCACACTACCTCGGTGGAAGGCGGCCAGTGTGTCTGTAGAAAAAAAAAAGTGGTAGGCAGAGGGTACTGAAAAATTGTCTGTATCCTCAATCTGTCGTTCAGTGGATTGTTGAAAATATATTCATACCGTTCTTTCATGATTTTGTTCTATCGTTTTCGTCATCGGTAAGTGAACCTCCAGTGAGTAGTGGGTCAGTTGTAGACTACTTCATTACTACGATTTTGCCTATATGTAAAAATATTTAGGATTATTTGCAGTTTTGCTTGGGTGCTTCTTGCTTGGGTGCTTCTTGCTTGGGGGCTTCTTGCTTGGGGGCTTCTTGCTTGGGGGCTTCTTGCTTGGGGGCTTCTTGCTTGCATGCTTCTTGCTTGGGTGCTTCTCTTGCTTGGGTGCTTCTTCCTTGGGTGCTTCTTCCTTGGGTGCTTCTTGCTTGGGTGCTTCTTCCTTGGGTGCTTCTTGCTTGGGTGCTTCTTGCTTGGGTGCTTCTCTTGCTTGGGTGCTTCTTGCTTGGGTGCTTCTCTTACTTGGGTGCTTCTTCCTTGGGTGCTTCTTGCTTGGGTGCTTCTTCCTTGGGTGCTTCTTCCTTGGGTGCTTCTTGCTTGGGGGCTTCTTGCTTGCATGCTTCTTGCTTGGATGCTTCTCTTGCTTGGGTGCTTCTTGCTTGGGTGCTTCTTGCTTGGGTGCTTCTTCCTTGGGCGCTTCTTCCTTGGGTGCTTCTTGCTTGGGTGCTTCTTGCTTGCATGCCTCTTGCTTGCATGCTTCTTGCTTGGGTGCTTCTTCCTTGGGTGCTTCTTCCTTGGGTGCTTCTTGCTTGGGTGCTTCTTGCTTGGGTGCTTCTTGCTTGGGTGCTTCTTGCTTGCATGCTTCTTGCTTACGTGCTTCTTCCGTCTAGTGTGAAAATTTTAGTTTCTGCATCAGTAATCTCTCGTAGATTATTTTAACTCTGTTGTGATCTATGCTCGTTTTTAAGTAATTTAGCAAACACGTTTTTTCTTCTGTACATTCTTTTACGTTCTCTTTCAGTCGTTGATCTTGTAGGCTTTCTCAGCAGATTATACTTCACATGGGTTCCGTACGTCTGTTTGTTCAGCTGTTCCGTGCACTTCTGTAAGTTAATTAAGAGAATGCTAATTCTTTCTGGTCTCGGTTAATTCTCTTATTGCCGAAGTTAAATGTGCTGAACATTCCTTGACGTTCTTTCTTTCTTAGGTTCTCTACGTATATATTTATTCTTGTTTACACTTCAGTGACGTTGTAAGAGTTTATTTGGCATTATTATCTCCGATTAGTTCCTCAATACGAAGATCAGGTGGATCGTGTTACCTGTTGGTTCAACAGATAACAGAACTAGAGCTTAGTAATAATAATATTGAAATAACAGCTTAATTTTTTTTCACTACGAAATAATTTACTTTTATTTACTGTATAGATATTTTCCTTATGGTTATTTGTAGGGTTTTCTGACTATTTTTGTTTATAATTTCCTGGTGAGCCAAGTTTATTTTCTTTAGTATTACCGACATAAAATATTTGGTATTAATTTGTAATAGTTACAATAATATCTGCATTCAAATGCGTACTGACAACAGTAACGAAGAAAAGGAACGTTGGCAGAAAGAGCTTTTATTGGGGCAGTGTTTCGCTCTGTTAAGATCTGTTGCAGGTTAAAAATAATGAGAATTTTGCTATTTTCACAGCAATGGCAGGACTTTTATTTGTGTGGGCGGGGCTGGCGTGAAGCTGCCATTGTGTGCACGGGAAGAAATATTGTGCACAGAGCACACAGACCTTGTAGCTGTGTATATAACCCGAGATTTATTTTGGCTTTGTTTTGATGTTTACAGGTAAGGTGATACTTGGTCACGCTAGTGTGAAGGTGAAGCAGAGAGGTTTCACACCTGCTGCGTTTCTGGTGAATGTTGACGCATGTGTGTGAGCAGCTAGGATGATAGTGTGGTAGTAATGGTGGTAGTGTTGGTGTAGCTAGGATGATAGTGTGGTGGTAGTGTTGATGTAGCAAGGATGATAGTGTGGTGGTAGTGGTGGTAGTGTTGATGTAGCTAGGATGATAGTGTGGTAGTGGTGGTGGTAGTGTTGATGTAGCTAGGATGATAGTGTGGTAGTAGTGGTGGTAGTGTTGATGCAGCTAGGATGATAGTGTGGTAGTGGTGGTGGTAGTGTTGATGTAGCTAGGATGATAGTGTGGTAGTGGTGGGGGTAGTGTTGATGTAGCTAGGATGATAGTGTGGTAGTGGTGGTGGTAGTGTTGATGTAGCTAGGATGATAGTGTGGTAGTGGTGGTGGTAGTGTTGGTGTAGCTAGGATGATAGTGTGGTAGTAGTGGTGGTGGTGGTAGTGTTGATGTAGCTAGGATGATAGTGTGATAGTGGTGGTGGTGTTGATGTAGCTAGGATGATAGTGTGGTAGTGGTGGTGGTGGTGGTAGTGTTGATGTAGCTAGGATGATAGTGTGGTAGTGGTGGTGGTGGTAGTGTTGATGTAGCTAGGATGATAGTGTGGTAGTGGTGGTGGTGGTAGTGTTGATGTAGCTAGGATGATAGTGTGGTAGTGGTGGTGGTGGTAGTGTTGATGTAGCTAGGATGATAGTGTGGTAGTGGTGGTCGTGGTAGTGTTGATGTAACTAGGATGATAGTGTGGTAATGGTGGTGGTGGTAGTGTTGATGTAGCTAGGATGATAGTGTGGCGGTGGTGGTAGTGTTGATGTAGCTAGGATGATAGTGTGGTAGTGGTGGTGATGGTAGTGTTGATGTGGCAAGGATGATAGTGTGGTAGTAGTGGTGGTAGTGTTAGTGTAGCTTGGATAGTGTGGTAGTAGTGGTGGTGGTGGTAGTGTTGATGTAGCTAGGATGATAGTGTGGTAGTAGTAGTGGTGGTGGTAGTGTTGATGTAGCTAGGATGATAGTGTGGTAGTGGTGGTGGCGGTAGTGTTGATGTAGCTAGGATGATAGTGTGATAATAGTGATGGTGCTGGTAGTTGTGTTGGTGCAGCTAGGATGATAGTGTGATAGTAGTGATGGTGGTGGTGGTGGTGGCGGTAGTGTTGGTGTAGCTAGGTTGATAGTGTGGTAGTACTGGTGGTGGTGGTGGTAGTGTTGATGTAGCTAAGATGATAGTGTGATAGTAGTGGTGGTGGTGGTAGTTGTGTTGGTGTAGCTAAGATGATAGTGTGATAGTAGTGGTGGTGGTGGTGGTAGTGTTGGTGTAGCTAGGATGATATTGTGGTGGTAGTGATGGTGGTAGTGGTTGTGTTAGTGCAGCTAGGATGGTAGTGTGGTAGTAGTGATGGTGGTGGTGGTAGTGTTGGTGTAGCTAGGATGATAGTGTGGTAGTGGTGGTGGTGGTGGTAGTGTTGATGTAGCTAGGATGATAGTGTGGTAGTAGTGGTGGTGGTGGTAGTGTTGATGTAGCTAGGATGATAGTGTGGTAGTAGTGGTGGTGGTGGTAGTGTTGATGTAGCTAGGATGATAGTGTGGTAGTAGTGGTGGTGGTGGTAGTGTTGATGTAGCTAGGATGATAGTGTGGTAGTGGTGGTGGTGGTAGTGTTGATGTAACTAGGATGATAGTGTGGTAGTAGTGATGGTGGTGTGGTAGTTGTGTTGGTTCAGCTAGGATGATAGTGTGGTAGTAGTGATGGTGGTGGTGGTAGTGTTGGTGTAGCTAGGCTGATAGTGTGATAGTAGTGATGGTGGTGCTGGTAGTTGTATTGGTGCAGCTAGGATGATAGTGTGGTAGTAGTGATGGTGGTGGTGGTAGCGTTGGTGTAGCTAGGATGATAGTGTGGTAGTGATGATGTTGGTGGTAGTGTTGGTGTAGCTAGGATGATAGTGTGGTAGTAGTGATGGTGGTGGTGGTAGTGTTGGTGCAGCTAGGATGATAGTGTGGTAGTAGTGATGGTGGTGGTAGTTGTGTTGGTGCAGCTAGGTAGTCTTGTGGTAGCGATAGTTATAATGGTGGTGGTAGTTGTTGCTTCATCAGTTGTATTTTTATTATTGTTAGTCATGTGGAAACGGGGGTAATTATACTTGATCTGAAGAACTAGATGGTAACTCTAGTTCCTTAGATCAAGTCGTTTAACCGTATTAATTTACCCCGTGAATGGATCGTTGATACTGGTGGCGGCGCCTCAGATGAGCCTCAAGGATGTTAGGAAATATCTTGAAAGCCATATACAGTTTCAAGAGTAGGTATGAAAAGAAGCACCGACCCAGGAATCAGTGCTGTCAGTCAATATATTTTACGAGCCGGGCCAAGAGTAGTGCCTCGAACCACCGTCAGCACTAATGGGTGAGGACACTGACCCAGCAACATGGGTGCTGTCAGGACTGTCTTCACTGTTGTTGTTGGTGCTGGGTGTACCTTGCTGCTGGCGCTCCCTCCCCTCACCCTGTATCACACCCCAACCCACACCTCCCTCCCCTCACCCTGTATCACACCCCAACCCACACCTCCCTCCCCACACCCGGTATCACACCCCAACCCACACCTCCCTCCCCTCACCCTGTATCACACCCCAACCCACACCTCCCTCCCCTCACCCTGTATCACACCCCAACCCACACCTCCCTCCCCTCACCCTGTATCACACCCCAACCCACACCTCCCTCACCCCCCACAGGCAGCTGGCAGTTGAGTGCCACTTTCCTCCCAACATCCTCCCTCCGCTGCCCCCCCCCGTTCTCCATGGCAGCTGGTCGTTTGGGTGCCAGTCTTCCACCCCCCTTCCTTACTCCCTCTACCCATCCGCATACCCGCCCTTGAGTAACCTCTCTTACCCTCACGTGGTGTAGGTTATCTCTAGTCGTTTCCGGAGGTCACCGCCCCTGCAGCCTGGTGCCAGGTTGCTGGTCCTCCTGATTGTTAGCTTGACTAATGAACAGCGCTAGTGCCCCAGCGAATACACCACAGCCCGGCTGATCAGGACCTGCTTTGGGGAACCTTTTAAGTTCTCTCTTCAAGACAGCCTGGGGTCTGTTGGTAATTCCCCTTAGGTTAGGTAAGGTTTGTCAGGAAACAGGACAAGTGTTTCCTGATGCGGGTCTTGCTAAGTCATATGATGACCTGCAGCCGGAGTTTTTGGTCGTCTGACCGAAGCCTTTCACTGGCTTACCTGTCCACTCCTTTACACATTGTTATCATTCAGTCACTCTTATGCATGAGAGGTGGGTGTTGAAGAGTCGTGGTCCTTTTACACTTATTGAGCTCTCTGTATACTCATTGCTCCTCTGCTCTTCGAGGGAAGTATGTGGCACCATCTGTCTTGTATTCATATGTAATGATTTCGGTGTGCAGGTTTGGGACCAGTGTCTCTAGAATCTTCAGGTATAGATTGTCAAGTGTATTTCTCGCCTATCTTCTAAGGAGGGACTTAAGGTACTCCTAGTAATTTAAGTGCTTAAATAAGTTTATACGAGCTGTGATTTGTTTTGAAAGTTCTAGTTATCCAATTATATCATTTTCCTCACAGTTACATTAATGACATTGTTGTGCTCCTTGAACGTGAGATCCTCTGACATCAACACTCCCAAGTCTCTCATGTTAGACTTATCCTCTGTCGAGTTATTTGAGTTTATCTTCTACTCCCTACTTATTTTTATTCCTCAATCTTTCTATAGTTTAGTAAGTGAACTTTCTCCGCATTGAACCTCACTTTGTTGTCAGTCTACTGGAAGACTTGTTTGATATCAGGTTGATGGCTCACTGGGTGTAGGTTCCTCCGTATGTGTGGGTTCTTCCTCTTCTTGTGTAGGTACTATCTCCCCACTTATAGGTTCTTCCCATGTGTAAGCTCTTCCTCCCCATATGTACGTTCTTTCTCCCTATGTATACGTTATCCTCATGTGTACGTTCTTCATACTTGCAGGTTCCTCTCTATGTGTTGGTTATCTCTTCCCAATGTGTAGGCTCCCCCACCATCGTCGCAGGTCACCCCTCAGGGCCACACTGAAGCCTGCCACTTTGTGTCTGAATAATTATTTGGCAATTACCGTGAGAGTTTAAGATCCTGTGCCTTAGAAAAGCTGCTCTTTTTATAACGTTGTTGAAGATGAGCGCTGGAGAGGCGTAGATTGGTAGACAGCAACCACCCAGGGAAGTACTACCGTCCTGCCAGATGACTGTGAAACAAAAACCTGTAACTGTTTTGCATGATGGTAGGATTGCTGGTTTTCTTTTTCTGTCTCATAAACACGCTAGATAACAGGGATATCTTGCTACTCCTACTTACACTTTGGTCACACTTCACAGACACGCACATGCATATATATATATACATACATCTAGGTTTTTCTCCTTATTCTAAATAGCTCTTGTTCTTTTTTATTTCTTCTATTGTCCATGGGGAAGTGGAAAAGAATCTTTCCTCCGTAAGCCATGCGTGTCGTATGAGGCGACTAAAATGCCGGGAGCAATGGGCTAGTAACCCCTTCTCCTGTATACATTTACTAAAAAAGAGAAGAAGAAAAACTTTATAAAACTGGGTTGTTTAAATGTGCGTGGATGTAGTGCGGATGACAAGAAACAGATGATTGCTGATGTTATGAATGAAAAGAAGTTGGATGTCCTGGCTCTAAGCGAAACAAAGCTGAAGGGGGTAGGAGAGTTTCAGTGGGGGGAAATAAATGGGATTAAATCTGGAGTATCTGAGAGAGTTAGAGCAAAGGAAGGGGTAGCAGTAATGTTAAATGATCAGTTATGGAAGGAGAAAAGAGAATATGAATGTGTAAATTCGAGAATTATGTGGATTAAAGTAAAGGTTGGATGCGAGAAGTGGGTCATAATAAGCGTGTATGCACCTGGAGAAGAGAGGAATGCAGAGGAGAGAGAGAGATTTTGGGAGATGTTAAGTGAATGTATAGGAGCCTTTGAACCAAGTGAGAGAGTAATTGTGGTAGGGGACCTGAATGCTAAAGTAGGAGAAACTTTTAGAGAGGGTGTGGTAGGTAAGTTTGGGGTGCCAGGTGTAAATGATAATGGGAGCCCTTTGATTGAACTTTGTATAGAAAGGGGTTTAGTTATAGGTAATACATATTTTAAGAAAAAGAGGATAAATAAGTATACACGATATGATGTAGGGCGAAATGACAGTAGTTTGTTGGATTATGTATTAGTAGATAAAAGACTGTTGAGTAGACTTCAGGATGTACATGTTTATCGAGGGGCCACAGATATATCAGATCACTTTCTAGTTGTAGCTACACTGAGAGTAAAAGGTAGATGGGATACAAGGAGAATAGAAGCATCAGGGAAGAGAGAGGTGAAGGTTTATAAACTAAAAGAGGAGGCAGTTAGGGTAAGATATAAACAGCTATTGGAGGATAGATGGGCTAATGAGAGCATAGGCAATGGGGTCGAAGAGGAATGGGGTAGGTTTAAAAATGTAGTGTTAGAGTGTTCAGCAGAAGTTTGTGGTTACAGGAAAGTGGGTGCAGGAGGGAAGAGGAGCGATTGGTGGAATGATGATGTAAAGAGAGTAGTAAGGGAGAAAAAGTTAGCATATGAGAAGTTTTTACAAAGTAGAAGTGATGCAAGGAGGGAAGAGTATATGGAGAAAAAGAGAGAGGTTAAGAGAGTGGTGAAGCAATGTAAAAAGAGAGCAAATGAGAGAGTGGGTGAGCTGTTATCAACAAATTTTGTTGAAAATAAGAAAAAGTTTTGGAGTGAGATTAACAAGTTAAGGAAGCCTAGAGAACAAATGGATTTGTCAGTTAAAAATAGGAGAGGAGAGTTATTAAATGGAGAGTTAGAGGTATTGGGAAGATGGAGGGAATATTTTGAGGAATTGTTAAATGTTGATGAAGATAGGGAAGCTGTGATTTCGTGTATAGGGCAAGGAGGAATAACATCTTGTAGGAGTGAGGAAGAGCCAGTTGTGAGTGTGGGGGAAGTTCGTGAGGCAGTAGGTAAAATGAAAGGGGGTAAGGCAGCCGGGATTGATGGGATAAAGATAGAAATGTTAAAAGCAGGTGGGGATATAGTTTTGGAGTGGTTGGTGCAATTATTTAATAAATGTATGGAAGAGGGTAAGGTACCTAGGGATTGGCAGAGAGCATGCATAGTTCCTTTGTATAAAGGCAAAGGGGATAAAAGAGAGTGCAAAAATTATAGGGGGATAAGTCTGTTGAGTGTACCTGGTAAAGTGTATGGTAGAGTTATAATTGAAAGAATTAAGAGTAAGACGGAGAATAGGATAGCAGATGAACAAGGAGGCTTTAGGAAAGGTAGGGGGTGTGTGGACCAGGTGTTTACAGTGAAACATATAAGTGAACAGTATTTAGATAAGGCTAAAGAGGTCTTTGTGGCATTTATGGATTTGGAAAAGGCGTATGACAGGGTGGATAGGGGGGCAATGTGGCAGATGTTGCAAGTGTATGGTGTAGGAGGTAGGTTACTGAAAGCAGTGAAGAGTTTTTACGAGGATAGTGAGGCTCAAGTTAGAGTATGTAGAAAAGAGGGAAATTTTTTCCCAGTAAAAGTAGGCCTTAGACAAGGATGTGTGATGTCACCGTGGTTGTTTAATATATTTATAGATGGGGTTGTAAGAGAAGTAAATGCGAGGGTCTTGGCAAGAGGCGTGGAGTTAAAAGATAAAGAATCACACACAGGGTGGGAGTTGTCACAGCTGCTCTTTGCTGATGACACTGTGCTCTTGGGAGATTCTGAAGAGAAGCTGCAGAGATTGGTGGATGAATTTGGTAGGGTGTGCAAAAGAAGAAAATTAAAGGTGAATACAGGAAAGAGTAAGGTTATGAGGATAACAAAAAGATTAGGTGATGAAAGATTGAATATCAGATTGGAGGGAGAGAGTATGGAGGAGGTGAACGTATTCAGATATTTGGGAGTGGACGTGTCAGCGGATGGGTCTATGAAAGATGAGGTGAATCATAGAATTGATGAGGGAAAAAGAGTGAGTGGTGCACTTAGGAGTCTGTGGAGACAGAGAACTTTGTCCTTGGAGGCAAAGAGGGGAATGTATGAGAGTATAGTTTTACCAACGCTCTTATATGGGTGTGAAGCATGGGTGATGAATGTTGCAGCGAGGAGAAGGCTGGAGGCAGTGGAGATGTCATGTCTGAGGGCAATGTGTGGTGTGAATATAATGCAGAGAATTCGTAGTTTGGAAGTTAGGAGGAGGTGCGGGATTACCAAAACTGTTGTCCAGAGGGCTGAGGAAGGGTTGTTGAGGTGGTTCGGACATGTAGAGAGAATGGAGCGAAACAGAATAACTTCAAGAGTGTATCAGTCTGTAGTGGAAGGAAGGCGGGGTAGGGGTCGGCCTAGGAAGGGTTGGAGGGAGGGGGTAAAGGAGGTTTTGTGTGCGAGGGGCTTGGACTTCCAGCAGGCATGCGTGAGCGTGTTTGATAGGAGTGAATGGAGACAAATGGTTTTTAATACTTGACGTGCTGTTGGAGTGTGAGCAAAGTAACATTTATGAAGGGATTCAGGGAAACCGGCAGGCCGGACTTGAGTCCTGGAGATGGGAAGTACAGTGCCTGCACTCTGAAGGAGGGGTGTTAATGTTGCAGTTTAAAAACTGTAGTGTAAAGCACCCTTCTGGCAAGACAGTGATGGAGTGAATGATGGTGAAAGTTTTTCTTTTTCGGGCCACCCTGCCTTGGTGGGAATCGGCCAGTGTGATAATAAAAAAAAAAAAAAAATCTCTCGCTTCTTCACCTCTGGCTCCTTCACCTCTCGCTCCCTCACTTCTCCCTCCTTCACCTCTCGCTCCTTCACCTCTCGCTCCCTCACCTCTAGCTCCCTCACCTCTAGCTCCCTCACCTCTCGCTCTCCCATCTCTCATTCACTCCCTCTCATCTTTCTCCCTCTCATCTCTCTCCCTCACCTCTCGCTCCCTCACCTCTCGCTCCCTCGCCTCTCACTCCCTCACTTGACACTGTTGTAGCCAGTAGATCGAGCCACTACAGCTGGATTTACCGCCTACAGCTAAGAAACCTACATTTCCCTGGTTTTCTATTTTTTTGGCCGGATGAAAGATCCCGAGCCATTTTGAAAAGCTTTGCAAACCATTTCCCCCATTTTAGAGCGCTCGCGCGTGTGTGTACTCACCTATTTGTAGTTGCAAGGAGGTCGATTCATAGCTCCTGGCCCCGCCTCTTCACTGATTGCTACTGGATCCTCTCTCTCCCTGCTCCATGAACTTTATCAAACCTCGTCTTAAAACTATGTATGTGTGGTAGATGGAAACACCACACTCCTCTTCCTCTTCCTTCAGCTCCCTCACTCTTCCCATTTATCCCTTCTTATCTCGTCTTCTCTTCCTGCCAGAATTTACTCTCACTCTCACTTTCCCTCCTAGTTTTCCTTCCCCTCCTACCATCTTTACCCCTGCCATCACGGTAAGCCAGGCAGAGCAACGCCGTCACATTACACAGCGGTCTCCCTTGCAACTGAAAGAAAATTGACGGGGGGGCCACTTTTCTGGGTTTCCGCCAGCCTTTCATTGCACATTCTTCTGCGTCGTCAACCCTCAACTGCCTCGTGTTTTCCACTTGCTGTGTCAAGGCTCGCGGGATTCCGGTACGCATTTGATTGTCTGGGAACGGAACTCCGGAAATCTGAGGCCTTTTTCTTAATTTTCTGGAGATGTTTATTTGGTCGTTGGCGTTGGTACGGAGCGAGGAGAAAGGAAGTGGTCTGAGAAAGTTCTTTTTTTGTTGTTTTTGTTTTCAAGTAACAAGAGACAGGCGTACAGTTGTGACAGTAAAGGAAACGTTTCGCTTTTAATGAATGTCATAACACACTGCACATGTGTGTCCACATCTTAGTGAATAAGACACGAGTATAACAGTTTATTAGCGAATCGTATCGCCTGTGCAGCAGGTTCCGTCATTCTGATCCAGGCAAAAATAACACTGGAGACAGTAGGAGTAATTTTGAGGAGTTGTCTACCAATAATAATATGTCTTTCACGTCTTGTGAGATATGTTATTAATGGTATACGTTTTGAGTGTTCCCCTTGCTGTTTCTGCCATAGATGGACGCTAGATACAGTTCGGTTCGTAGGTTACAACTTTTCTTAATTCAAGAGCAACTCAAGAATTGTTCTCATTACTTCATTTTGAAAAATAAAAGTCAAAATACAGTGGCCAGAACATTTCACAAATAACAGACTCTTAGAGGAATCATGAGACAACGTTTCACAAGAACATAAGAAAGAAGGAATACTACACTGCAGCAGGCCTACTGGCCCATGCGAGGCAGGTCCAATTTTCCTACCGGCTTAAGCCAATGCCTTAACCTAGTCAGGTCAGGTCAGGTCAGGTCACATTCACTTAAGGAAGGAGCGCGGCATCTGACCTATTAGCACAAGCTAGTCAGGTCCAACTCATACTCATCCACACCCACTCACGTATTTATCTAACCTATCTTTAAAACTACACAACGTTTTAGCCTCTATAACTGTACTCGGGAGTTTGTTCCACTCATCCACAGTGCTTTCCTGTATCCTTCTTGAATCTGAATTTTTCCAGCTTAAAGCCATTGCTGCGAGCCCTGTCTAGGCTAGATATTTTTAGCACGCTATTTACTTCCCTTTATTTATTTCTGTTTTCCATTTATACACCTCAATCATATCCTCCCTAATTCTACGCCTTTCTAGAGAGTGCAGTTTCAGGGCCCTCAGTCTATCCTCATAGGGAAGATTTCTGATACATGGGATCAACTTTGTCATCCTCCTTTGTACGGTTTCCAGAGCATTTACATCCATTCTGTAATATGGTGAGCAAAACTGCAGCATAATCTAAATGAGGCCTAACCAAGGATATATAGAGTTGAAGAACAACCTGAGGACTTCTATTATTGATACTTCTAGATATGAACCCCAGAATTCTGTTAGCTTTATTGCGAACACTTATGAACTGTTGTCTTGGTTTCAGATTACTGCTAACCAGAACTCCTAAATACTTTTCGCAATAATATTAAGATCTACATTATTTAATTTGTATGTGGCATTGTTATTTTCCCGTCCAACATTTAGAACTTTGCATTTGTCTATATTAAACTGCATCTGCCACTTCTCCGACCATTGCATCAGTCTATTCAGATCATCCTGGAGTGCTATAGTGTCTCAATAGAATGAATTGGCCTATTTTTGTGTCATCAGCAAATTTGCTTATGTCGCTATTTATTCCCTCATCTATGTCGTTTATGTAAATTGTGAACAACAAAGGACCCAACACAGACCCCTGTGGAACACCGCTTGTGACGTGCTCCCATTCTGATTTCTCCCCATTTATGCAAACTCTACTGCCTATTTGTCAACCATACCTCTACCCAGGAAAAATTTCTCGTATTCCGTGTGCCTTAAGTTTCCTCAGTAGCCTCTGATGTGGAACTCTATCGAAAGTCTTACAAAAGTCCATATACACAATATCATATTCACTATCATGATCTACCTCTTCAAATGCCTTAGTGAAAAAAGTTAGTAAATTCATAAGACAGGAACGTCCCTTTGTAAAACCGTGTTGAGATTCATTAATCAATTTATGCCTTTCAAGATGGCTACGAATTGCCTCGGCAATTATTGATTTCATAAATTTTCCCACTATAGAGGTAAGGGTTATTGGTCGATAGTTCGAAGCTAAGGACCTGTCACCTGCCTTATAAATAGGTATTACATTTGTCATTTTCCGCTTGTCTGGCACTTTGCCAGTTTGTAGTGATATATTGAAAAGATTAGCTAAAGGTATGCTAAGTTCCTCTTTACATTCCTTTAAAACCCTTGCAAACAGTTCATCAGGGCCTGGTGGTTTGTTAGGTTTTAATTTCTCTATTTGTTTGTGGACCATGTCACTAGTTACCTCTATCGTGCATAGTTTATTATCGTAGTGTTTTACATAATTTATTATTTCTAGAATTTTGCTAGTATCTTCCTGAGTAAAAACTGGGAGGAAGTCTGTGTTGAAAAGTTCACACATTTCCTTATCACTAACCATACCACGGGTGGGGATAAAACCCGCGATCAGAGAGTCTCAAAACTCCAGACCGTGGCGTTAGCCACTGGACCAGCTAGCCGCAATAATATTCGCCCAACTAGGTATATTTCTACACCATAGGAAGGTTAGCATAGGCACCACTGTGACCACAAATGCAAGTTTTTACAGACGAATCTCCAGCTAGCGTGGCCGTGGTATGGTTTGTTTGCAATCGTGTCATTACGATTTCGTGAGTCATGTTCCTTATCACTGTTAGTGATCTGACCTGAGTTACTCTTAAGTGGGCCTATCTTGTCCCTAATCTCGATTCATAATCGTCCAGGGCGGACCGAATCGTCGCCTCATAATAATAAAAATATTTGCTTCTACAAGTGCACGATACAACTTATATAGACATAGCTGATATCAGTTACATACTACGTATATAGAAAGCCCCTGGTTATGCAAAGTATTTCGGGCAAGTTAGGTTAATTTTGTCCCCCAGGATGCGGCTCACACTACGGTCGACTAACATCCAGGTACCTGCTAAGTGAACAGGGACAGCAGGTGTCTTAAGGAAACACGTTCTAATATTTCCAGCTATACCGGTGGTCGAACCACGGACCTCAGTGTGTAAACTGAGTGCACTACCAACCGATCTAGGGTACACCATGTTTCCCCTAAGTGTCAGTTGTCAATCTGCTCGAGTTTTCTGACGCTTGTTGTGAAGAGTGCAGCTGGTGTCACGTGTTTTGTGTGTCACAATTTCGCTTTGACTGTGAGTGTGGCAGCGAGAGCGTGTCACACGGGGTGGTGACGTCGCTTGAGCGATACACTACGTGGGAGTCTGACAATAGGTGTACTTCACCGCATAAGAGTTATACGTAGTGTTAGTGTGTTACTAAGTGTCAAGAATGACGTGTGTGTGTGTGTGTGTGTGTGTGTGTGTGTGTGTGTGTGTGTGTGTGTGTGTGTGTGTGTGTGTGTGTGTGTGTGTGCACATGTGACGCACACAACCAGCTATGTGTGAGGAGCACCAGCTGTGTCTGAGGAGCACCAGCTGCCAAGTTAACTATAAGCCCTCCCCCCACACGTACCCAAACATGTATCAACTTGTCTTGGAATACGAGAAAAAGTTTTAATTTATTTTCTTTTTATATTTTATCATGATCTTCATTGGTAGAAAAATAAAATAAACTTATAAGTGTACTCACATGTACACCCTAGTAAACCCGACCTCACACTCAAAGGCTTTTTATCCAAGGAATTGGAACTACTCTCCCCTTCTATGTATCTAACCTAATTACCTCCTATTTCCCAGGAGCTGTATCCCTGCGAGGGTAGCGCCTACCCATGGTCGCCTGTAGGTTTTCTGTAGTCTGTTTCAAGGGTCGCCGCCACCCACGGTCAGGTCCTAGACCAGGCTGATGGTGCTAGCAACATGCAAACCAAAGCATGCACCACAGCCCGGCTGATCAGGAACTGACTTAAATTTACCAAGTTTCCTCTTATGGAAAATTACCAAGTTCCCCCTTGGAGACATTACACAAGTTATAGTACACCCAATAATTGCAACAGCCTGGTTGATCAGGCAAGCACCAGACAAGCCTGGCCCAGAGCCGAGCTGCGGGAGTAGAGAAACTCTCGAAACCTATCAATGATAAAGGTATATCAAAGGAATAATATAATGTACAACTTTGTCATCTCTACCAATCTGTCAGATGTTACTCTTACCTATATATAATACGTTGGTGGTTGACTCTGAGTGTAAGTGTATATACAGAAATTTTCCTAAAAGAGAAGTAACTATAAATTAATGTGGCATTGTATAATGTTCTTAAATTGACGCACTATAATGCATAAAAAAAGGAACAATATAGTTAAGAAAAAATATGTTATAGAACATGCTTTTATTTGGACAATGGAACTTTGTCCTAATGACTTTGTTTTTACTCAGATTGTTTTAATCTTCAGACATTAGCATCCTTCCTCATTTTAAAACTTGTCTGTTAAATTGGGATGTGATGTTGACTGTAAATGAGAAGATAAAAAGACGTGAAGCGTACAGAGCATGGAATGGGAGATAAGGGCTGCAGCTGATGAGGTAAAGGTACAAAGCCTAGAAGAGGTGAGGGAACCGAGGAGGGAACTGTATGGTAGAAATGAAAATGTTCTGTTAAGCGAGTGAGTGAATTGTAGGATGGATCTGAGGGCTCTATCTTTAAAATATTAACAAAAACACAAAATGATTTGAGAAAGGATATTCCTGGTGGACAAAGAACGAGTACTCATTAATTAGCCCACGATAGTATACCAATAGAAGTAGGCTCGTCCCCTGTATCCCGAGTGGATACCCCGACATGGATCGTGTTCCTCGCGGAGGAGCCAGTGAATATCACGACATGGGTCGCGTTTCTCGAGGAGAAGCCAGTGAATACCACGACATGCGTCGTGTTCCTCGTGGAGGAGCCAGTGAATACCCCGACATGGGTCGTGTTCCTCGCGGAGGAGCCAGTGAATACTCCGACATGGGTCGTGTTCCTCGCGGAGGAGCCAGTGAATACCCCGACATGGGTCGTGTTCCTCGCGGAGGAGCCAGTGAATACCCCGACATGGGTCGTGTTCCTCGTGGAGGAGCCAGTGAATACTACGACATGGGTCGTGTTCCTCGCGGAGGAGCCAGTGAATACTCCGACATGGGTCGTGTTCCTCGCGGAGGAGCCGTTAGTGTTATATTGTCATAAATTTGTGTATTGTCTCAACGACCATTCTACCTCATAGTCTTAATTGTATTAAATATTTGATCAAACTTATTGTAAACTTCTTTTATTGACCATTTTTATTCCATACTTTTTTAACCTAGTATTTTCAACTACAACTTTTATATTATCCTGTCTACCATCTTACTAGCATATTATAACCAAGTCATTGCCATTTTTATTTTTATCATTTTTTTTTTATTATTCTTTTGCTACCTTAATTTGTGTATTTTATCCTGTCAATTTAAATCTAATTATACTCTAATTCTTGTAAACAACTTATATAAGACCTTAGTGCAATTACAATTGAGAGTCTTGTTCCTTTATTATATTATTAGATTAATCACAGTTTTACTCTAGCTCATTCTAGCTCAATACATAGTCAATACCAAATTCACTATACTAGACCATAGTGCAATTACTAGTGAGAGACTGGTGCTATTTGTAATTTGTATTTTTATATTATTAGACTAAACCTAGTTGTACTATAGCTCTTTCTAGCTCAATACATAGTCAATACCAAATTCACTATATTAGACCATAGTGCAATTACTAGTGAGAGACTGGTGCTATTTTTAATTTGTATTTTTATATTATTAGATTAAATTCAGTTGTACCATAGCTCATTCTACCTCAATACATAGTCAATACCAAATTCACTATATTAGACCATAGTGCAATTACTAGTGAGAGACTAGTGCTATTTTTAATTTGTACTTTTATATTATTAGATTAAACCTATTGTACTTTAGCTCACTCTAGCTCAAAACATAGACTCCACAAAAGTCATTATTAGACCTTAGTGCAATTACAAGTGAGAGTCTTGTTCTATTTTTAATTTGTATTTTTATATTACTAGTTTATACCTAGTTGTACTTTAGTTCATTCCAGCACAACACATAGACAACATCAACTTCATTATGTGTAGTAGTGACTATACCCTACATGACCAAAATACTCTAGCTATATACTTGTCCAAACTTCCTACCACTACAGATATCAGTAGTAGAACTCAACACACAACTCAGGATATAAATAACCATAATTTAAACCTAGAAGATGATTGATCACGTTGACCCTGATCTAAACCTCCATAATCTGACACCCAATCAAAACCTATTGGAAAGTAACTGCCTTTATTACACAGCATCACAAGCCACCACTATCCTAAACAATGCTAAAAGTCTATCAGTACTTAACTACAACATCAGGTCCTTAAGCAAACACTATGATGACCTCCTAGCACTCCTTGAATCACTAAAGACACCCTTCTCCTGCATTATTCTTACTGAGACCTGGCTTAAGCAGGACACAATAGATATCTACCCTCTACCAGGATACACAGCAATTCACAACTGCAGACCAAACCAAGTTGGGGGTGGTATTGCAATCTATTACTCTAACCAATTATCTTGTCTTAGCACCACTTGCTTTAGTGATGAATATGGGGAATACATTTTTGCTAATTTTACTGTAAAAAACCTTAAGACGCCTATAACAATCGGTGCCATTTACCGGATACCTCACACAAACATCCCAAATTTCAGTGAGAAATTAAAGTCACTAATAACAAACAGACAAATGAATAAGCACCACCTTCTCTTAGCTGGAGACTTCAACATCAACCTTGGCTTACTAGATGATCAGCCTGTAACTGATTTCATCAACAATATGAACAACACACTTCTCATACCAACAATAACTAAACCAACCAGGCTCACTGAGACAAGTGCAACCATAATAGACCACATATGGACCAATATACTAGCCCCCCTTAAATCAGGGATAATCACAGATAGCACTACAGACCACTACCCTACCTTCCTCCTGACAAACATTAGTAAACCACCACTTGAATACAACAAAGTCTCATTTAGACTCCATGACGAGGCCTCAGTAAGGAAGTTCACAGCTGACCTAGAGACTGTTGATTGGCCTACAGAATTCTCCAAGGCCAATGGTATTGATGACTGGACAGACATTTTTCTTAACAAATTACTTAGACTATACAACAAACATTGTCCTATAAAAACAAAACAGATCACAAACAAACGGCTTGGTTGCCCATGGCTAACCAGCACCATTCTGAAATCCATTGACAAGAAACACCAATATGAAAAGCAATATAGACAGGGCTTAATACACAAAGATATTCTTAAACACTATTCATCAGCTCTCACCAAAGTAATAAAAAAAGCCAAACAACTATACTACTCCAGTAGATTCACAGACACTAGAGGAGATATAAAAAAGACCTGGAAAACACTCTCTCAGATTCTAGGGACCCACAAACTGAGAAAAACCAAGAATATTGTCCTAACTAAACCTAATGAAACACCACTACATCCCACTGACACAGCTAACAAGATAAACGACTTCTTCTCAAACATAGGATCTAATCTCGCCAGTAAAATCCCACATACCAATGCCCATGCCGGGGACTACCTAGATGGAAATTTCCCTAATTCCTTCTATCTTGCACCAACTGAGCCCACGGAAGTCATTGAGATCATAAAGTCACTTAAAAATAACTCGGGGAATCTGTCTCATGTCCCACCATTACTGTACAAGCGAGCGGCCCATGTCCTTTCGCATGCTATTTCATTACTTTTTAACAAGTCAATAGAGACTAGCACCTTCCCGAAACTACTCAAGATGGCAAGGGTTACACCAATACATAAAGGTGGTGACCCTACAGACTTAAACAACTATAGGCCAATATCTAACTTACCATTGCTATCCAAAATCTTTGAGAAACTCGTGCACAGGAGACTGTATTCATTTATAACGGCTCAAAACATACTCAACCCCTGCCAGTTTGGATTCAGGAAAAATAAAAGCACTAATGATGCAATCATAAAAATGCTAGATCTGCTTTACACAGCATTGGAAAATAAGGAATATCCACTAGGAATTTTTATTGACCTAAGAAAAGCTTTTGACACAGTAGACCACGACATCCTACTCCACAAACTTGATCACTACGGTATAAGAGGCCATGCGCTTGCTTATTTCAAATCTTACATTACTAATAGGTATCAGTACGTCACCATTAAAGACACAGCATCAGCAACACGGCCACTTGATACTGGAGTTCCGCAGGGAAGTGTCCTTGGTCCCCTGCTCTTCCTCATATACATCAATGACCTTCCAAACGTATCCCAACACCTGAAACCCATTCTCTTTGCTGATGACACGACTTATGTCATCTCTCACCCTAATCTTGCCACCCTCAACACCATTGTGAATGAGGAGCTGATTAAAATATCGACTTGGATGACAGCCAATAAACTTACGCTTAACACTGACAAAACCTACTATATTATGTTTGGTAGCAGAGCAGGAGATGCACAAATTAACATTAAGATTGACAACACTCTAATTACCAGAAATAATGGGGGAAAATTCCTAGGCTTATACCTTGACAACAACCTGAATTTCAGCACCCATATCCAGCATATAGCCAAAAAAGTATCCAAAACGGTTGGGATCCTCTCCAAGATACGATACTACGTGCCGCAAAATGCCCTTCTCACACTATACCACTCACTTATTTATCCATACCTCACCTATGCTATTTGTGCTTGGGGATCAACTGCAGCAACACACCTAAAGCCAATAATAACCCAACAAAAAGCTGCAGTAAGAATAATCACTAAATCCCATCCCTGGCAACACACCCCCCCACTCTTCATAGATCTAAACTTACTCCCAGTTCAGTACATCCACACTTACTACTGTGCAATCTACATCTACAGGGCCTTAAACTCTAATATCAACCTTGACCTAAAACGCTTTCTTGATAGTTGTGACAGAACCCACAGGCATAACACCAGACACAAACATCTCTACGACATTCCCCGTGTCCGACTAAACCTTTACAAAAATTCAATGTATGTCAAAGGCCCTAAAATCTGGAATACCCTACCTGAGAACTCTAGAACTGCAGACACATTCATCACCTTCAAAACTACCATTAGAAAACATCTTATCTCCCTGATACACCCCGTCAACTAACTACACGAATACCACCTGGTGGTTCACACTTACACTCACTCACTCATTTGACCATAAACAGAAATATTAATCTCAGTCTTAAAATAATGAATCCTGTGATACTCCAATACTGAAACTATGTACTGTGCCAAAACAAAAGCATTCACATTGCTAAACTCACAAACTAGTATTTAGTCACTTAGCCATAATACCAACTTACCTCATAATTTGTAATATTTTACAATTAAGAATAAAACTAAGTATGCCCGAAATGCCTAGCCATGCTAAGCGTTCTAGTGGTACACTCTGTAATCACAATTTTACTACATGTAAACCAAACAATAACCAAATTTCTGTAAACTCAGCATTGTAATCCTTATAGAGAATAAACTTTGAATTTGAATTTGAAT
>NW_027199004.1:0-36887 GCF_038502225.1 Cherax quadricarinatus
GCTTTAATTTTTAACAAAGTAGATTATAACTGTGACAAGCGTCCACGAGTGTCTTCCTTACTGCGTCCACGACTGTCTTCCTTACTGCGTCCACGACTGTCTTCCTTACTACGTCCACTACTGTCTTCCTTACTGCCTGGAGTCGATGTGTTCAGTCCATCAATCTTGTAGAATGTACAGCATAGGGCCGTAGCTGTACATTCTACAAGATTGATGGACTGAACACATCGGCTCCAGGCTGAGGGACTGATTACCTCATACTCCTCCTCTACTTACGCCTTCCTCTTTGTATTGGACTGGTGAAGCCACTGTGTGGCGAAACGTTTCCTGAATAAAGATTCCCATATGCTGCATAAGTGTCTCAATCTTCAACTTGTCGGTTTTTCAAACCATTCATCACAACTTTTCCCTATCTTTCTCGTATGCCTCTATCCCTCCCTCCCCACCTCGTATTCTTCCTCGCTCTTTCCTTAATTTATTCTATCTCCCCTTTCCATCCCAGATACAAAACAGCGCGAAAGGAACGTTTCTTGTGTTCTTCATTTCTTATATTTTTCCATTCCTCTCTCATCTCTCCTTCATTTTCCCAGCATCTCACATGACTTTTTCCTTCTTCCTTCCTCACTCTCTTTTTCCCATATACCTTTTCCTTCTTCCTTTCCCTTCTATCTTCCGATTTTCTTCCTTCTTAAGTGAGTGAGACTTGGACCTGCCTACAGGTAGGGCCAGTAGGTCTGCTGCAGTGCTCCTCCTTAAGTTCTTAATTTCAATAACTTTGCTTTGAAGATCCCTAAACAACAATGAACATCTAACATGGCTTTCAGCCAAATGATGACATGTAAATTTATTTCGAGGCATCGACGTGATGAGCCTATATATCAAGAAAGTTGTGAGCAAATTGCTGCGGTTTAAAATTCAAGGGACTTGGCGCCTTGATGCCTCTGAAGGGATCTTGAACCAACTTAGACTGCTCGTTCCCCATCCGCAGTATGGCCTCGACTGATAATAATTATTAGCATTTAGCTGTAAGCAAACTAGTTTGGGTCAAATAAAAAATGGATATAAATAGACTAGCTACCGCTCTGATAGACTGTGAACTAGCTTAGTGTTCTGATAGACTGTATACCCAGCTTATCGTTCCACTAGATTGTAAACCAGTTCAACATTCTGAGATGTTTTAAAATACTTTTGCCGATCAGGAAGGTTGTCGGCTAAATATCTTGCGTAGAGAGTGACTAAACAAATAAGTTTGTTGTTCAGAAGTTTGACCACACCAGCACGTCAGGCAGAGAGTGAACACGTTAGCTTGAGACTCAGGAATGGCCGTGTAGGCGATAGGAACGCATCGAGCATAGTGTAAAGGTGACTGTGTTCTCAGAGGTTCAGAGAAGTAACTTGATCTGTAGTCAGATGGTGAACAAGAGAAGCCTAAGTTCCCAGAGTGACCACTTGTTGCTCCGAGAAATAAACACGACGTTCTTGTAGATGTAGCCATAACATGGCGATTTGGAAGGTGGAGAACATTTGGCATACTCAGAGGTGATCAAAATTTTCCTAGAAATGAACACGTAATATGGCGATCTGAGAGGCCGTGAACAGATAAAAGTGGCGACGATAAGCGAGGGGGATAAAAGGTGATGGCTCCGCGCAATTTCCTTCGGCAAAATCAGATTGCGGTGAGGCGGAAGTTCGTCAAATGAACCACCTAAGCTCGTCTACCCTGTCAAGGGACCTTCCTACCTATGGCTCCCTTCCTTCCATCCCGCCCTTCCTCCCTAATTACCCCTCTCCCCCTTTACCTCTCTCTCTCCAGTATCTCCTTCTATCATCATTCCCAAGAATCATTTAACAAAGGTCATCGATACAGGTGACACATGACTCTTAAGAAGTGGATAGCCAGCCACTCTCGGTTGCCAGAGTGATTCATTTATTCATCACAGTGTATAATGTTGATCAAGTATACACCAGCTTGTTGAATGTGTGTTAATACAGGCTTTTGTGCTCGTTCATAACCATCCTGTTCACTGTTACTGTCATTTTTTTATTAAATTTCCGGGACTCGATTCATTCTGATAATTCGTTTCGCTTTCCTTTATTAGGCTTCCAATGGCTACTGTGAAGAGCATCAACGATCATAGTGGATGTTGTTGATGCTGGATGAGGAGCATCAACGATCATAGTGGATGTTGTTGATGCTGGATGAGCATCAACGATCATAGTGGATGGTGTTGATGCTTGGTGAGAAACATCAACGATCATAGTGGATGGTGTTGATGCTTGGTGAGGAGCATCAACGATCATAGTGGATGTTGTTGATGCTGGATGAGGAACATCAACGATCATAGTGGATGTTGTTGATGCTGGAAGAGGAGCATCAACGATCATAGTGGATGTTGTTGATGCTGGATGAGGAGCATCAACGATCATAGTGGATGTTTTTGATGCTGGATGAGGAGCATCAACGATCATAGTGGATGTTGTTGATGCGAGATGAGGAGCATCAACGATCATAGTGGATGTTGTTGATGCTGGATGAGGAGCATCACCGATCATAGTGGATGTTGTTGATGCTGGATGAGGAGCATCAACGATCATAGTGGATGTTGTTGATGCTTGAAGATCATCGAAGTTCGTGCTGGATACAGTACACTCGAAGTCAACATTACTCCAACAACACCACTGAGTCAGATACTAAAAAATAATGCTAAAAATATCCCCTAGATAAAAAATTCATTTAGTCTATGAGAAATAAATCAGATAGACGTTAACCTATCAAGATTTTATTAAATACGATGTTTCGGTCAGAACGAGACATATGAAGTTGCCAAACTTAGTAAAACTCTCGCTTAATGGAACGTCGATTTTAGTAATTTCTAAGTTCTGTCTACATATCTTAATCAGTCTGTGTGTAATAAATGCTTCATATTTAGCAGTGTCTTGCTGTATCTAGTGTCTTGCTGTATCTAGTGTCTTGCTGTGTCTAGTGTCTTGCTGTATCTAGTATCTTACTGTGTCTAGTATCTTACTGTGTCTAGTATCTTATTGTGTCTAGTATCTTACAGTGTCTATTATCTTACAGTGTCTAGTATCTTACTGTGTCTAGTATCTTACTGTGTCTAGTATCTTACTGTGTCTAGTATCTTAGTGTGTCTAGTATCTTACAGTGTCTAGTATCTTACTGTGTCTAGTATCTTACTGTGTCTAGTATCTTATTGTGTCTAGTATCTTACAGTGTCTAGTATCTTACTGTGTCTAGTATCTTACAGTGTCTAGTATCTTACAGTGTCTAGTATCTTACAGTGTCTAGTATCTTACAGTGTCTAGTATCTTACTGTGTCTAGTATCTTACAGTGTCTAGTATCTTACAGTGTCTAGTATCTTACAGTGTCTAGTATCTTACTGTGTCTAGTATCTTACAGTGTCTAGTATCTTACTGTGTCTAGTATCTTACTGTGTCTAGTATCTTACAGTGTCTAGTATCTTACTGTGTCTAGTATCTTACTGTGTCTAGTATCTTACTGTGTCTAGTATATTAGTGTCTAGTATCTTGTGTCTAGTATCTTACTGTGTCTAGTATCTTACTGTGTCTAGTATCTTACAGTGTCTAGTATCTTACTGTGTCTAGTATCTTACAGTGTCTAGTATCTTATTGTGTCTAGTATCTTATTGTGTCTAGTATCTTACTGTGTCTAGTATCTTATTGTGTCTAGTATCTTATTGTGTCTAGTATCTTACAGTGTCTAGTATCTTACTGTGTCTTACTGTGTCTAGTATCTTACAGTGTCTAGTATCTTACAGTGTCTAGTATCTTATTGTGTCTAGTATCTTGTCTTGTGTCTAGTATCTTACTGTGTCTAGTATCTTATTGTGTCTAGTATCTTACTGTGTCTAGTATCTTACTGTGTCTAGTATCTTACTGTGTCTAGTATCTTACTGTGTCTAGTATCTTACTGTGTCTAGTATCTTACTGTGTCTAGTATCTTACAGTGTCTAGTATCTTACTGTGTCTAGTATCTTATTGTGTCTAGTATCTTACTGTGTCTAGTATCTTACTGTGTCTAGTATCTTACTGTGTCTAGTATCTTACTGTGTCTAGTATCTTGTTGTGTCTAGTATCTTATTGTGTCTAGTATCTTACAGTGTCTAGTATCTTACTGTGTCTAGTATCTACTGTGTCTAGTGTGTCTAGTATCTTCTGTGTCTAGTATCTTAGTGTCTTATCTGTGTCTAGTATCTTACTGTGTCTAGTATCTTACTGTGTCTAGTATCTTTGCTGTGTCTAGTATCTTACAGTGTCTAGTATCTTACTGTGTCTAGTGTCTTACTGTGTCTAGTATCTTACTGTGTCTAGTATCTTACTGTGTCTAGTGTCTTACTGTGTCTAGTATCTTACTGTGTCTAGTATCTTACTAGTGTCTAGTATCTTACTGTGTCTAGTATCTTACAGTGTCTAGTATCTTACTGTGTCTAGTATCTTACTGTGTCTAGTGTCTTATCTGTGTCTAGTATCTTACTGTGTCTAGTATCTTACAGTGTATCTAGTGTCTTACTGTGTCTAGTATCTTACTGTGTCTAGTATCTTACTGTGTCTAGTATCTTACTGTGTCTAGTATCTTACTGTGTCTAGTGTCTTACTGTGTCTAGTATCTTGTATCTTACAGTGTCTAGTATCTTACTGTGTCTAGTATCTTACTGTGTCTAGTATCTTACAGTGTCTAGTATCTTACAGTGTCTAGTATCTTACAGTGTCTAGTATCTTACTGTGTGTAGTATCTTACTGTGTCTAGTATCTTACTGTGTCTAGTATCTTACAGTGTCTAGTATCTTACAGTGTCTAGTATCTTACAGTGTCTAGTATCTTACTGTGTCTAGTATCTTACAGTGTCTAGTATCTTACTGTGTCTAGTATCTTACTGTGTCTAGTATCTAGTGTCTAGTAGTGTCTAGTATCTTACAGTGTCTAGTATCTTACTGTGTCTAGTATCTTACTGTGTCTAGTATCTTACAGTGTCTTGTGTCTAGTATCTTACTGTGTCTAGTATCTTAGTGTCTTACTGTGTCTAGTATCTAGTGTCTGTGTCTAGTATCTACAGTACAGTGTCTAGTATCTTACTGTGTCTAGTATCTTATCTTACTGTGTCTAGTATCTTACTGTGTCTAGTATCTTATTGTGTCTAGTATCTTACAGTGTCTAGTATCTTACTGTGTCTAGTATCTTACTGTGTCTAGTACTGTGTCTTATCTGTGTCTAGTATCTTACAGTGTCTAGTATCTTACTGTGTCTAGTATCTTACTGTGTCTAGTATCTTACTGTGTCTAGTATCTTACTGTGTCTAGTATCTTACTGTGTCTAGTATCTTACAGTGTCTAGTATCTTACAGTGTCTAGTATCTTACTGTGTCTAGTATCTTACAGTGTCTAGTATCTTACAGTGTCTAGTATCTTACTGTGTCTAGTGTCTTATCTTGTGTCTAGTATCTTACTGTGTCTAGTATCTTACAGTGTCTAGTATCTTACTGTGTCTAGTATCTTACAGTGTCTAGTATCTTACTGTGTCTAGTATCTTACTGTGTCTAGTATCTTACTGTGTCTAGTATCTTGTCTAGTGTCTAGTATCTAGTATCAGTGTATCTTACAGTGTCTAGTATCTTAGTGTCTAGTATCTTGTGTCTAGTATCTTACTGTGTCTAGTATCTTACTGTGTCTAGTATCTTACTGTGTCTAGTATCTTACAGTGTCTAGTATCTTACTGTGTCTAGTATCTTATTGTGTCTAGTATCTTACTGTGTCTAGTATCTTACTGTGTCTAGTATCTTACTGTGTCTAGTATCTTACTGTGTCTAGTATCTTACTGTGTCTAGTATCTTACTGTGTCTAGTATCTTGCTGTGTCTGTGTCTAGTATCTTACTGTGTCTAGTATCTTACTGTGTCTAGTATCTTACTGTGTCTAGTATCTTACTGTGTCTAGTATCTTACTGTGTCTAGTATCTTACTGTGTCTAGTATCTTACAGTGTCTAGTATCTTACAGTGTCTAGTATCTTACTGTGTCTAGTATCTTACTGTGTCTAGTATCTTACTGTGTCTAGTATCTTACAGTGTCTAGTATCTTACTGTATCTAGTATCTTACTGTGTCTAGTATCTTACTGTGTCTAGTATCTTACTGTGTCTAGTATCTTACTGTGTCTAGTATCTTACTGTGTCTAGTATCTTGTTGTGTCTAGTATCTTACTGTGTCTAGTATCTTACAGTGTCTAGTATCTTACTGTGTCTAGTATCTTACAGTGTCTAGTATCTTACTGTGTCTAGTATCTTACTGTGTCTAGTATCTTACTGTGTCTAGTATCTTACTGTGTCTAGTATCTTACTGTGTCTAGTATCTTACTGTGTCTAGTATCTTACTGTGTCTAGTATCTTACTGTGTCTAGTATCTTACTGTGTCTAGTATCTTACTGTGTCTAGTATCTTACTGTGTCTAGTATCTTACTGTGTCTAGTATCTTACTGTGTCTAGTATCTTACTGTGTCTAGTATCTTACTGTGTCTAGTGTCTTACTGTATCTAGTATCTTGCTGTATCTAGTGTCTTGCTGAATCTAGTGTGTTGCTGTATCTAGTGTCTTGCTGTATCTAGTGTCTTGCTGTGTCTAGTGTCTTGCTGTGTCTAGTGTCTTGCTGTATCTAGTGTCTTGCTGTATCTAGTGTCATGCTGTATCTAGTGTCCTGCTGTATCTAGTGTCCTGCTGTGTCTAGTGTCTTGCTGTATCCCGTGTCTTGCTGTATCTAGTGTCCTGCTGTGTCTGGTGTCCTGCTGTGTCTAGTGTCTTGCTGTGTCTAGTGTCTTGCTGTATCTAGTGTCTTGCTGTATCTAGTGTCTTGCTGTATCTAGTGTCTTGCTGTATCTAATGTCTTGCTGTATCTAGTGTCTTGCTGTATCTAGTGTCTTGCTGTATCTGGTGTCTTGCTGTATCTAGTGTCCTTCTGTGTCTAGTGCCTGCTGTGTCTAGTGTCTTGCTGTGTCTAGTGTTTTGATGTGTCTATTGTCTTGCTGTGTCTCGTGTCTTGCTGTGTCTAGTGTCTTGCTGTATCTAGTGTCTTGCTGTATCTAGTGTCTTGCTGTATCTAGTGTCTTGCTGTGTCTAGTGTCTTGCTGTATCTAGTGTCTTGCTGTGTCTAGTGTCTTGCTGTGTCTAGTGTCTTGCTGTATCTAGTGTCTTGCTGTATCTAGTGTCTTGCTGTATCTAGTGTCTTGCTGTGTCTAGTGTCTTGCTGTGTCTAGTGTCTTGCTGTGTCTAGTGTCTTGCTGTGTCTAGTGTCTTGCTGTGTCTAGTGTCTTGCTGTGTCTAGTGTCTTGCTGTATCTAGTGTCTTGCTGTATCTAGTGTCTTGCTGTATCTAGTGTCCTGCTGTGTCTAGTGTCTTGCTGTATCTAGTGTCTTGCTGTATCTAGTGTCTTGCTGTATCTAGTGTCCTGCTGTATCTAGTGTCCTGCTGTGTCTAGTGTCTTGCTGTATCTAGTGTCTTGCTGTATCTAGTGTCTTGCTGTATCTAGTGTCCTGCTGTGTCTAGTGTCTTGCTGTATCTAGTATCTTGTTGTGTCTAGTGTCTTGTTGTGTCTAGTGTCTTGCTGTATCTAGTGTCTTGCTGTATCTAGTGTCTTGCTGTATCTAGTGTCCTGCTGTATCTAGTGTCCTGCTGTGTCTAGTGTCTTGCTGTATCTAGTGTCTTGCTGTATCTAGTGTCCTGCTGTGTCTAGTGTCTTGCTGTGTCTAGTGTCTTGCTGTATCTAGTGTCTTGCTGTGTCTAGTGTCTTGTTGTGTCTAGTGTCTTGCTGTATCTAGTGTCTTGCTGTATCTAGTGTCTTGCTGTATCTAGTGTCCTGCTGTATCTAGTGTCCTGCTGTGTCTAGTGTCTTGCTGTATCTAGTGTCTTGCTGTATCTAGTGTCCTGCTGTGTCTAGTGTCCTGCTGTGTCTAGTGTCTTGCTGTATCTAGTGTCTTGCTGTGTCTAGTGTCTTGCTGTGTCTAGTGTCTTGCTGTATCTTGTGTCTTGTGGTATCTAGTGTACTGCTGTGTCTCGTGTCTTGCTGTATCTAGTGCCTTGCTGCATCTAGTGTCTTGCTGTGTCTAGTGTCTTGCTGTATCTAGTGTCTTGCTGTGTCTAGTGTCTTGCTGTATCTAGTGTCTTGCTGTATCTAGTGTCCTGCTGTGTCTAGTGTCTTGCTGTGTCTAGTGTCCTGCTGTGTCTAGTGTATTGCTGTATCTAGTGTCTTGCTGTGTCTAGTGTCTTGCTGTGTCTAGTGTCTTGCTGTATCTAGTGTCTTGCTGTATCTAGTGTACTGCTGTGTCTAGTGTCTTGCTGTATCTAGTGTCTTGCTGCATCTATTGTCTTGCTGTGTCTAGTGTCTTGCTGTATCTAGTGTCTTGCTGTATCTAGTGTCTTGCTGTATCTAGTGTCTTGCTGTATCTAGTGTCCTGCTGTGTCTAGTGTTTTGCTGTGTCTAGTGTCTTGCTATATCTAGTGTCCTGCTGTGTCTAGTGTCTTGCTGTATCTAGTGTTCTGCTGTGTCTAATGTCTTGCTGTATCTAGCGTCTTGCTGTGTCTAGTGTCCTGCTGTATCTAGTGTCTTGCTGTATCTAATGTCCTGCTGTGTCTAGTGTCTTGCTGTATCTAGTGTCTTGCTGTATCTAGTGTCTTGTTGTATCTAGTGTCCTGCTCTGTCTAGTGTCTTGCTGTGTCTAGTGTCTTGCTGTATCTAGTGTCCTGCTGTGTCTAGTGTCTTGCTGTATCTAGCGTCTTGCTGTATCTAGTGTCCTGCTTATCTAGTGTCTTGCTGTATCTAGTGTCCTGCTGTATCTAGTGTCCTGCTGTGTCTAGTGTCTTGCTGTATCTAGTGTCTTGCTGTATCTAGTGTCCTGCTGTGTCTAGTGTCTTGCTGTGTCTAGTGTCCTGCTGTGTCTAGTGTCTTGCTGTATCTAGTGTCTTGCTGTATCTAGTGTCTTTCTGTACCTAGTGTCCTGCTGTGTCTAGTGTCCTGCTGTGTCTAGTTTCTTGGTGTATCTAGTGTCTTGCTGTATTTAGTGTCTTGCTGTATTTAGTGTCCTGCTGTGTCTAGTGTTTTGCTGTATTTAGTGTCTTGCTGTATCTAGTGTCCTGCTGTGTCTAGTGTCCTGCTGTGTCTAGTGTCTTGTTGTATCTAGTGTCTTGCTGTATCTAGTGTCTTGCTGTATCTAGTGTCTTGCTGTATCTAGTGTCTTACTGTATCTAGTGTCTTACTGTATCTAGTGTTTTACTGTGTCTAGTGTCTTACTGTATCTAGTGTCTTACTGTGTCTAGTGTCTTGCTGTATCTAGTATCTTACTGTGTCTAGTGTCTTACTGTATCTAGTGTCTTACTGTGTCTAGTGTCTTGCTGTATCTAGTATCTTACTGTGTCTAGTGTTTTACTGTATCTAGTGTCTTACTGTATCTAGTGTCTTACTGTGTCTAGTGTCTTGCTGCATCTAGTGTCTTGCTGTATCTAGTGTCTTACTGTGTCTAATGTCTTGCTGTATCTAGTGTCTTGCTGCATCTAGTGTCTTGTGGTATCTAGTGTCTTGCTGTATCTAGTGTCTTGCTGTATCTAGTGTCTTACTGTATCTAGTATCTTGCTGTATCTAGTGTCTTGCTGCATCTAGTGTTTTGCTGTATCTAGTGTCTTGCTGTATCTAGTGTCTTGCTGTGTCTAGTGTCTTGCGGTGTCTAGTGTCTTGCTGTATCTAGTGTCTTGCTGTATCTAGTGTCATGCTGTATCTAGTGTCCTGCTGTATCTAGTGTCCTGCTGTGTCTAGTGTCTTGCTGTATCCCGTGTCTTGCTGTATCTAGTGTCCTGCTGTGTCTGGTGTCCTGCTGTGTCTAGTGTCTTGCTGTATCTAGTGTCTTGCTGTATCTAGTGTCTTGCTGTATCTAATGTCTTGCTGTATCTAGTGTCTTGCTGTATCTAGTGTCTTGCTGTATCTCGTGTCTTGCTGTATCTAGTGTCCTGCTGTGTCTAGTGTCCTGCTGTGTCTAGTGTCTTGCTGTGTCTAGTGTCTTGATGTGTCTATTGTCTTGCTGTGTCTCGTGTCTTGCTGTGTCTAGTGTCTTGCTGTATCTAGTGTCTTGCTGTATCTAGTGTCTTGCTGTATCTAGTGTCTTGCTGTATCTAGTGTCTTGCTGTATCTAGTGTCTTGCTGTGTCTAGTGTCTTGCTGTGTCTAGTGTCTTGCTGTATCTAGTGTCTTGCTGTATCTAGTGTCTTGCTGTATCTAGTGTCTTGCTGTGTCTAGTGTCTTGCTGTGTCTAGTGTCTTGCTGCGTCTAGTGTCTTGCTGTGTCTAGTGTCTTGCTGTGTCTAGTGTCTTGCTGTGTCTAGTGTCTTGCTGTATCTAGTGTCTTGCTGTATCTAGTGTCTTGCTGTATCTAGTGTCCTGCTGTGTCTAGTGTCTTGCTGTATCTAGTGTCTTGCTGTATCTAGTGTCTTGCTGTATCTAGTGTCCTGCTGTATCTAGTGTCCTGCTGTGTCTAGTGTCTTGCTGTATCTAGTGTCATGCTGTATCTAGTGTCTTGCTGTATCTAGTGTCCTGCTGTGTCTAGTGTCTTGCTGTATCTAGTTTCTTGGTGTGTCTAGTGTCTTGTTGTGTCTAGTGTCTTGCTGTATCTAGTGTCTTGCTGTATCTAGTGTCTTGCTATATCTAGTGTCCTGCTGTATCTAGTGTCCTGCTGTGTCTAGTGTCTTGCTGTATCTAGTGTCTTGCTGTATCTAGTGTCCTGCTGTGTCTAGTGTCTTGCTGTGTCTAGTGTCCTGCTGTGTCTTGTGTCTTGCTGTATCTAGTGTCTTGCTGTGTCTAGTGTCTTGCTGTGTCTAGTGTCTTGCTGTATCTAGTGTCTTGTGGTATCTAGTGTACTGCTGTGTCTCGTGTCTTGCTGTATCTAGTGCCTTGCTGCATCTAGTGTCTTGCTGTGTCTAGTGTCTTGCTGTATCTAGTGTCTTGCTGTGTCTAGTGTCTTGCTGTATCTAGTGTCTTGCTGTATCTAGTGTCCTGCTGTGTCTAGTGTCTTGCTGTGTCTAGTGTCCTGCTGTGTCTAGTGTATTGCTGTATCTAGTGTCTTGCTGTGTCTAGTGTCTTGCTGTGTCTAGTGTCTTGCTGTATCTAGTGTCTTGCTGTATCTAGTGTACTGCTGTGTCTAGTGTCTTGCTGTATCTAGTGTCTTGCTGCATCTATTGTCTTGCTGTGTCTAGTGTCTTGCTGTATCTAGTGTCTTGCTGTATCTAGTGTCTTGCTGTATCTAGTGTCTTGCTGTATCTAGTGTCCTGCTGTGTCTAGTGTTTTGCTGTGTCTAGTGTCTTGCTATATCTAGTGTCCTGCTGTGTCTAGTGTCTTGCTGTATCTAGTGTTCTGCTGTGTCTAATGTCTTGCTGTATCTAGCGTCTTGCTGTGTCTAGTGTCCTGCTGTATCTAGTGTCTTGCTGTATCTAATGTCCTGCTGTGTCTAGTGTCTTGCTGTATCTAGTGTCTTGCTGTATCTAGTGTCTTGTTGTATCTAGTGTCCTGCTCTGTCTAGTGTCTTGCTGTGTCTAGTGTCTTGCTGTATCTAGTGTCCTGCTGTGTCTAGTGTCTTGCTGTATCTAGCGTCTTGCTGTATCTAGTGTCCTGCTTATCTAGTGTCTTGCTGTATCTAGTGTCCTGCTGTGTCTAGTATCTTGCTGTATCTAGTATCTTGCTGTATCTAGTGTCCTGCTGTGTCTAGTGTCCTGCTGTGTCTAGTATCTTGCTCTATCTAGTGTCTTGCTGTATCTTGTGTCTTACTGTATCTAGTGTCCTGCTGTGTCTAGTGTCTTGCTGTGTCTAGTGTCTTGCTGTATCTAGTGTCTTGCTGTATCTAGTGTCCTGCTGTGTCTAGTGTCTTGCTGTGTCTAGTGTCTTGCTGTATCTAGTGTCTTGCTGTATCTAGTGTCTTGCTGTATCTAGTGTCTTGCTGTATCTAGTGTCTTGCTGTATTTAGTGTCTTGCTGTATCTAGTGTCCTGCTGTGTCTAGTGTTTTGCTGTATTTAGTGTCTTGCTGTATCTAGTGTCCTGCTGTGTCTAGTGTCCTGCTGTGTCTAGTGTCTTGCTGTGTCTAGTGTCTTGCTGTATCTAGTGTCTTGCTGTATCTAGTGTCCTGCTGTGTCTAGTATCTTGCTGTGTCTAGTGTCCTGCTGTGTCTAGTGTCTTGCTGTATCTAGTGTCTTGCTGTATCTAGTGTCTTGCTGTACCTAGTGTCCTGCTGTGTCTAGTGTCCTGCTGTGTCTAGTTTCTTGCTGTATCTAGTGTCTTGCTGTATTTAGTGTCTTGCTGTATCTAGTGTCCTGCTGTGTCTAGTGTTTTGCTGTATTTAGTGTCTTGCTGTGTCTAGTGTCTTGTTGTATCTAGTGTCTTGCTGTATCTAGTGTCTTGCTGTATCTAGTGTCTTGCTGTATCTAGTGTCTTGCTGTATCTAGTGTCTAGCTGTGTCTAGTGTCTTGCTGTATCTAGTGTCTTGCTGTATCTAGTGTCTTGCTGTATCTAGTGTCTAGCTGTGTCTAGTGTCTTGCTGTATCTAGTGTCTTGCTGTATCTAGTGTCTAGCTGTGTCTAGTGTCTTGCTGTGTCTAGTGTCTTGTTGTATCTAGTGTCTTGCTGTGTCTAGTGTCTTGCTGTATCTAGTGTCTTGCTGTATCTAGTGTCTAGCTGTGTCTAGTGTCTTGCTGTATCTAGTGTCTTGCTGTATCTAGTGTCTTGCTGTATCTAGATTCTTGTTCTATCTAGTGTCTTGCTGTGTCTAGTGTCTTCCTGTATCTAGTGTCTTGCTGTATCTAGTGTCTAGCTGTGTCTAGTGTCTTGCTGTTTCTAGTGTCTTGCTGTATCTAGTGTCTAGCTGTGTCTAGTGTCTTGCTGTATCTAGTGTCTTGCTGTATCTAGTGTCTAGCTGTGTCTAGTGTCCTGCTGTATCTAGTGTCTTGCTGTATCTAGTGTCTTGCTGTGTCTAGTGTCTTGCTGTATCTAGTGTCTTGCTGTATCTAGTGTCTTGCTGTATCTAGTGTCTTGCTGTGTCTAGTGTCTTGTTGTATCTAGTGTCTTGCTGTGTCTAGTGTCTTGCTGTATCTAGTGTCTTGCTGTATCTAGTGTCTAGCTGTGTCTAGTGTCTTGCTGTATCTAGTGTCTTGCTGTATCTAGTGTCTTGCTGTATCTAGTGTCTTGTTGTATCTAGTGTCTTGCTGTGTCTAGTGTCTTGCTGTATCTAGTGTCTTGCTGTATCTAGTGTCTAGCTGTGTCTAGTGTCTTGCTGTATCTAGTGTCTTGCTGTATCTAGTGTCTAGCTGTGTCTAGTGTCTTGCTGTGTCTAGTGTCTTGCTGTGTCTAGTGTCTTGCTGTGTCTAGTGTCTTGCTGTATCTAGTGTCTTGCTGTATCTAGTGTCTTGCTGTGTCTAGTGTCTTGCTGTATCTAGTGTCTTGCTGTATCTAGTGTCTAGCTGTGTCTAGTGTCTTGCTGTGTCTAGTGTCTTGCTGTGTCTAGTGTCTTGCTGTGTCTAGTGTCTTGCTGTGTCTAGTGTCTTGCTGTGTCTAGTGTCTTGCTGTGTCTAGTGTCTTGCTGTGTCTAGTGTCTTGCTGTGTCTAGTGTCTTGCTGTGTCTAGTGTCTTGCTGTGTCTAGTGTCTTGCTGTATCTAGTGTCTTGCTGTATCTAGTGTCTAGCTGTGTCTAGTGTCTTGCTGTGTCTAGTGTCTTGCTGTGTCTAGTGTCTTGCTGTGTCTAGTGTCTAGCTGTGTCTAGTGTCTTGCTGTGTCTAGTGTCTTGCTGTGTCTAGTGTCTTGCTGTGTCTAGTGTCTTGCTGTGTCTAGTGTCTTGCTGTGTCTAGTGTCTTGCTGTGTCTAGTGTCTTGCTGTGTCTAGTGTCTAGCTGTGTCTAGTGTCTTGCTGTGTCTAGTGTCTTGCTGTGTCTAGTGTCTTGCTGTGTCTAGTGTCTAGCTGTGTCTAGTGTCTTGCTGTGTCTAGTGTCTTGCTGTGTCTAGTGTCTTGCTGTGTCTAGTGTCTTGCTGTGTCTAGTGTCTTGCTGTGTCTAGTGTCTTGCTGTGTCTAGTGTCTTGCTGTGTCTAGTGTCTTGCTGTGTCTAGTGTCTTGCTGTGTCTAGTGTCTTGCTGTGTCTAGTGTCTAGCTGTGTCTAGTGTCTTGCTGTGTCTAGTGTCTTGCTGTGTCTAGTGTCTTGCTGTGTCTAGTGTCTAGCTGTGTCTAGTGTCTTGCTGTGTCTAGTGTCTTGCTGTGTCTAGTGTCTTGCTGTGTCTAGTGTCTTGCTGTGTCTAGTGTCTTGCTGTATCTAGTGTCTTGCTGTATCTAGTGTCTTGCTGTGTCTAGTGTCTTGCTGTATCTAGTGTCTTGCTGTATCTAGTGTCTAGCTGTGTCTAGTGTCTTGCTGTGTCTAGTGTCTTGCTGTGTCTAGTGTCTTGCTGTATCTAGTGTCTTGCTGTATCTAGTGTCTAGCTGTGTCTAGTGTCTAGCTGTGTCTAGTGTCTTGCTGTGTCTAGTGTCTTGCTGTGTCTAGTGTCTTGCTGTGTCTAGTGTCTTGCTGTGTCTAGTGTCTTGCTGTGTCTAGTGTCTTGCTGTGTCTAGTGTCTTGCTGTATCTAGTGTCTTGCTGTGTCTAGTGTCTTGCTGTGTCTAGTGTCTTGCTGTGTCTAGTGTCTTGCTGTGTCTAGTGTCTTGCTGTATCTAGTGTCTTGCTGTATCTAGTGTCTAGCTGTGTCTAGTGTCTTGCTGTGTCTAGTGTCTTGCTGTGTCTAGTGTCTTGCTGTGTCTAGTGTCTAGCTGTGTCTAGTGTCTTGCTGTGTCTAGTGTCTTGCTGTGTCTAGAGTCTTGCTGTGTCTAGTGTCTTGCTGTGTCTAGTGTCTTGCTGTGTCTAGTGTCTTGCTGTGTCTAGTGTCTTGCTGTGTCTAGTGTCTAGCTGTGTCTAGTGTCTTGCTGTGTCTAGTGTCTTGCTGTGTCTAGTGTCTTGCTGTGTCTAGTGTCTAGCTGTGTCTAGTGTCTTGCTGTGTCTAGTGTCTTACTGTGTCTAGTGTCTTGCTGTGTCTAGTGTCTTGCTGTGTCTAGTGTCTTGCTGTGTCTAGTGTCTTGCTGTGTCTAGTGTCTTGCTGTGTCTAGTGTCTAGCTGTGTCTAGTGTCTTGCTGTGTCTAGTGTCTTGCTGTGTCTAGTGTCTTGCTGTGTCTAGTGTCTTGCTGTGTCTAGTGTCTAGCTGTGTCTAGTGTCTTGCTGTGTCTAGTGTCTTGCTGTGTCTAGTGTCTTGCTGTGTCTAGTGTCTAGCTGTGTCTAGTGTCTTGCTGTGTCTAGTGTCTTGCTGTGTCTAGTGTCTAGCTGTGTCTAGTGTTTTGCTGTGTCTAGTGTCTTGCTGTGTCTAGTGTCTTGCTGTGTCTAGTGTCTTGCTGTATCTAGTGTCTTGCTGTGTCTAGTGTCTTGCTGTGTCTAGTGTCTTGCTGTGTCTACTGTCTTGCTGTGTCTAGTGTCTTGCTGTGTCTAGTGTCTTGCTGTGTCTAGTGTCTTGCTGTGTCTAGTGTCTTGCTGTGTCTAGTGTCTTGCTGTGTCTAGTGTCTTGCTGTGTCTAGTGTCTTGCTGTGTCTAGTGTCTTGCTGTGTCTAGTGTCTAGCTGTGTCTAGTGTCTTGCTGTGTCTAGTGTCTTGCTGTGTCTAGTGTCTTGCTGTGTCTAGTGTCTAGCTGTGTCTAGTGTCTTGCTGTGTCTAGTGTCTTGCTGTGTCTAGTGTCTTGCTGTGTCTAGTGTCTAGCTGTGTCTAGTGTCTTGCTGTGTCTAGTGTCTTGCTGTGTCTAGTGTCTTGCTGTGTCTAGTGTCTTGCTGTGTCTAGTGTCTTGCTGTGTCTAGTGTCTTGCTGTGTCTAGTGTCCTGCTGTGTCTAGTGTCTTGCTGTGTCTAGTGTCTTGCTGTGTCTAGTGTCTTGCTGTGTCTAGTGTCTTGCTGTGTCTAGTGTCTTGCTGTGTCTAGTGTCTTGCTGTGTCTAGTGTCTTGCTGTGTCTAGTGTCCTGCTGTGTCTAGTGTCTTGCTGTGTCTAGTGTCTTGCTGTGTCTAGTGTCTTGCTGTGTCTAGTGTCTTGCTGTATCTAGTGTCTTGCTGTGTCTAGTGTCTTGCTGTGTCTAGTGTCTTGCTGTGTCTAGTGTCTTGCTGTGTCTAGTGTCTTGCTGTGTCTAGTGTCTTGCTGTGTCTAGTGTCTAGCTGTGTCTAGTGTCTTGCTGTGTCTAGTGTCTTGCTGTGTCTAGTGTCTTGGTGTGTCTAGTGTCTAGCTGTGTCTAGTGTCTTGCTGTGTCTAGTGTCTTGCTGTGTCTAGTGTCTTGCTGTGTCTAGTGTCTTGCTGTGTCTAGTGTCTTGCTATGTCTAGTGTCTTGCTGTGTCTAGTGTCTTGCTGTGTCTAGTGTCTTGCTGTGTCTAGTGTCTTGCTGTGTCTAGTGTCTTGCTGTGTCTAGTGTCTTGCTGTGTCTAGTGTCTTGCTGTGTCTAGTGTCTTGCTGTGTCTAGTGTCTTGCTGTGTCTAGTGTCTTGCTGTGTCTAGTGTCTTGCTGTGTCTAGTGTCTTGCTGTGTCTAGTGTCCTGCTGTGTCTAGTGTCTTGCTGTGTCTAGTGTCTTGCTGTGTCTAGTGTCTTGCTGTGTCTAGTGTCTTGCTGTGTCTAGTGTCCTGCTGTGTCTAGTGTCTTGCTGTGTCTAGTGTCTTGCTGTGTCTAGTGTCTTGCTGTGTCTAGTGTCTTGCTGTGTCTAGTGTCTTGCTGTGTCTAGTGTCTTGCTGTGTCTAGTGTCTTGCTGTGTCTAGTGTTCTGCTGTGTCTAGTGTCTTGCTGTGTCTAGTGTCTTGCTGTGTCTAGTGTCTTGCTGTGTCTAGTGTCTTGCTGTATCTAGTGTCTTGCTGTGTCTAGTGTCTTGCTGTGTCTAGTGTCTAGCTGTGTCTAGTGTCTTGCTGTGTCTAGTGTCTTGCTGTGTCTAGTGTCTTGCTGTGTCTAGTGTCTTGCTGTATCTAGTGTCTTGCTGTGTCTAGTGTCTTGCTGTGTCTAGTGTCTTGCTGTATCTAGTGTCTTGCTGTGTCTAGTGTCTTGCTGTATCTAGTGTCTTGCTGTGTCTAGTGTCTTGCTGTATCTAGTGTCTTGCTGTATCTAGTGTCTTGCTGTATCTAGTGTCTTGCTGTGTCTAGTGTCTTGCTGTGTCTAGTGTCTTGCTGTGTCTAGTGTCCTGCTGTGTCTAGTGTCTTGCTGTGTCTAGTGTCTTGCTGTGTCTAGTGTCTTGCTGTGTCTAGTGTCTTGCTGTGTCTAGTGTCCTGCTGTGTCTAGTGTCTTGCTGTGTCTAGTGTCTTGCTGTGTCTAGTGTCTTGCTGTGTCTAGTGTCTTGCTGTGTCTAGTGTCTTGCTGTGTCTAGTGTCTTGCTGTGTCTAGTGTCTTGCTGTGTCTAGTGTTCTGCTGTGTCTAGTGTCTTGCTGTGTCTAGTGTCTTGCTGTGTCTAGTGTCTTGCTGTGTCTAGTGTCTTGCTGTATCTAGTGTCTTGCTGTGTCTAGTGTCTTGCTGTGTCTAGTGTCTAGCTGTGTCTAGTGTCTTGCTGTGTCTAGTGTCTTGCTGTGTCTAGTGTCTTGCTGTGTCTAGTGTCTTGCTGTATCTAGTGTCTTGCTGTGTCTAGTGTCTTGCTGTGTCTAGTGTCTTGCTGTATCTAGTGTCTTGCTGTGTCTAGTGTCTTGCTGTATCTAGTGTCTTGCTGTGTCTAGTGTCTTGCTGTATCTAGTGTCTTGCTGTATCTAGTGTCTTGCTGTATCTAGTGTCTTGCTGTGTCTAGTGTCTTGCTGTATCTAGTGTCTTGCTGTGTCTAGTGTCTTGCTGTGTCTAGTGTCTAGCTGTGTCTAGTGTCTTGCTGTGTCTAGTGTCTTGCTGTGTCTAGTGTCTTGCTGTGTCTAGTGTCTTGCTGTATCTAGTGTCTTGCTGTGTCTAGTGTCTTGCTGTGTCTAGTGTCTTGCTGTATCTAGTGTCTTGCTGTGTCTAGTGTCTTGCTGTATCTAGTGTCTTGCTGTGTCTAGTGTCTTGCTGTATCTAGTGTCTTGCTGTATCTAGTGTCTTGCTGTATCTAGTGTCTTGCTGTGTCTAGTGTCTTGCTGTGTCTAGTGTCTTGCTGTGTCTAGTGTCCTGCTGTGTCTAGTGTCTTGCTGTGTCTAGTGTCTTGCTGTGTCTAGTGTCTTGCTGTGTCTAGTGTCTTGCTGTGTCTAGTGTCCTGCTGTGTCTAGTGTCTTGCTGTGTCTAGTGTCTTGCTGTGTCTAGTGTCTTGCTGTGTCTAGTGTCTTGCTGTGTCTAGTGTCTTGCTGTGTCTAGTGTCTTGCTGTGTCTAGTGTCTTGCTGTGTCTAGTGTTCTGCTGTGTCTAGTGTCTTGCTGTGTCTAGTGTCTTGCTGTGTCTAGTGTCTTGCTGTGTCTAGTGTCTTGCTGTATCTAGTGTCTTGCTGTGTCTAGTGTCTTGCTGTGTCTAGTGTCTAGCTGTGTCTAGTGTCTTGCTGTGTCTAGTGTCTTGCTGTGTCTAGTGTCTTGCTGTGTCTAGTGTCTTGCTGTATCTAGTGTCTTGCTGTGTCTAGTGTCTTGCTGTGTCTAGTGTCTTGCTGTATCTAGTGTCTTGCTGTGTCTAGTGTCTTGCTGTATCTAGTGTCTTGCTGTGTCTAGTGTCTTGCTGTATCTAGTGTCTTGCTGTATCTAGTGTCTTGCTGTATCTAGTGTCTTGCTGTGTCTAGTGTCTTGCTGTGTCTAGTGTCTTGCTGTATCTAGTGTCTTGCTGTGTCTAATGTCTTGCTGTATCTAGTGTCTTGCTGTGTCTAGTGTCTTGCTGTATCTAGTGTCTTGCTGTGTCTAGTGTCTTGCTGTGTCTAGTGTCTTGCTGTGTCTAGTGTCTTGCTGTGTCTAGTGTCTTGCTGTATCTAGTGTCTTGCTGTGTCTAGTGTCTTGCTGTGTCTAGTGTCTTGCTGTATCTAGTGTCTTGCTGTGTCTAGTGTCTTGCTGTATCTAGTGTCTTGCTGTGTCTAGTGTCTTGCTGTATCTAGTGTCTTGCTGTGTCTAGTGTCTTGCTGTATCTAGTGTCTTGCTGTATCTAGTGTCTTGCTGTGTTAATATATTATATTTTTGTATATTTCAGTTTTTGTATCCTTCCTAATAATAATAATATTGAGTAATTAACGTTCCACATTTAATGTGAAGGTGCAAGCTAAAGTGCTTTCTTTCTAAATGTTAAATAATTTAAATGCCCCTAGACTTGCAAGGTCATTTACCCTTTAGGAACCAGGACTTTTTATTTACGTTACGCAGTCAAAAAAGAAGTGTAACACTGTACAGTAGCAGAGTGATCTACCAAGTCCTGTACTCAGAGTCACTGTACAGTGGCAGAGTGATCTACCAAGTCCTGTACTCAGAGTCACTGTACAGTGGCAGAGTGATCTACCAAGTCCTGTACTCAGAGTCACTGTACAGTGGCAGAGTGATCTACTACGTCTTGTAATCAAAGTCACTGTACAGTGGCAGAGTGATCTACCAAGTCCTGTACTCAGTCACTTTACTCATCAAGTTGTGTTTCAAAAATGCCTTTATCATTCAACAATGAATACTTGCACTGGAAAGTGGGATAGTTCGAGTAGGTTTTCCAGCGCTCCTCTTCAGCCTTCACATGAAATACTCTGAAAGTAATATATTACCTAGCATCTAACCGCAAGACATAATATTGCACGGAGGATATTGACAACATCTTTTACCGTCTGTAAAGAGACTCGAGAACCGTTTGATACTTTCTAGGAAATTTTAAATAATATTCTAAATATATTTTTTTTCCTGTCTGGAAAGAGGAATGAATACTCACCACCACCTACTACTACTACTAATCATCATCATCATCATCATCATCATCCTCATCCTCATCCTCATCCTCATCTTCATCCTCATCCTCCTCCTTCCTCGTTTCTTACGTTTATGCAGCAAAACCTAACTACCCCTGTCTCTCCTGCCTCTTCCTCTCTGCCCTAACATCTCCACCCGTCTCATTACATCTCGATCTCCTAAATGATATCCAACTGAAACTCAGTCATAGAGTAAAACAAAGAACTTTGAACGTTCTGTGAAACAGGAGGATTAGTGAGCAATATCAAGGAATATGGCGTTACAAAACGAGGAGAATTGAAGAAAATAGTAAAAGAGGAGACGAAATATAGCTCATATAGAGACAAAGTTGTCAGGAAAAATATGCAATGCAATATTCCCACGGCGATAGTACATAATGAAGAAAGATAAAACAGAGGAAGTTGAATGGTAATCATGTCAGTGCAATTTTTAAAATCTAGAAAATCTGAACGTATGGGAATTTCAAAACCACAACGAGAAGAAAAGAACGTAAGAACAAAAGAAAGAATGAGCACTGCAGCAGGCCTACTGGCCCACGCGAAGCTGGTCCAATTCTCCCACCGACTTAAGCCAGTGCCTTAACCTAGTCAGGTCAGTCACATTTACTTAAGGGAGTAGCACGGCATCTGACTTAGTAGCACCAGCTAGTCAGGTCCAACTCACATCCACCCACACCCACTCATGTATTTATCCAACCTAAAGAGAGGAGATGTACATTCCCTTCCTGCCCCCTCTTTCCCCTCCCTCCCCTCCTTCCCTCACTCAATAAAAGGGCCAAGAGAGGATCATGAGAGCAATAACATCTCCACATACACAGAAGAAAAAGAAGGAGCAAATGCCAGCCAATTTGGAATGAAAGAGACAGTGCCAGGAGCCGGGAATCGACCCCCTACAAACAAAACTGGGTGAATACATCTTGGTGTGTACACAGAGGCACGCCTGCGCTCCCACACGCCCTGATAAGAGCATCTCATCTCATCAACATGCACAATACCTGCACCAGAGATTAAACTTTCGACAGAATTGCCGGTAATGCCCACGTGTTTGTTAAATTTAATTAGTTTTGTAATCCTGAAAGTTCCGCAGCTTCCTGATGGTCTAGTTTATACGTGTGTGTGTGTGTGTGTGTGTGTGTGTGTGTGTGTGTGTGTGTGTGTGTGTGTGTGTGTGTGTGTGTGTGTGTGTGTGTGTGTGTGTGTGTGTGTACTCACCTAATTGTACTCACATAATTGTGGTTGCAGGGGTCGAGACTCAGCTCCTGGCCCCGTCTCTTCACTGATCGCTACTAGGTCCTCTCCCTCTCTGCTTCCTGAGCTTTGTCATACCTCTTCTTAAAACTATGTATGGTTCCTGCCTCCACTACTTCACTTGCTAGGTTATCCCACTTCCTGAAGACTCTATGACTAAAGAAATACTTCCTAACGTCCCTGTGACTCGTCTGAGTCTTCAGCTTCCAGTTGTGACCCCTTGTTTCTGTGTCCCCTCTCTGGAACATCCTACCTCTGTCCACCTTGTCTATTCCCCGCAGTATCTTGTATGTCGTTATCATGTCTCCCCTGACCCTTCTGTCCTCCAGTGTCGTCAGTCCGATTTCCCTCAACCTTTCCTCGTACGACATTCCCCTGAGCTCTGGGACTAGCCTTGTTGCAAACCTTTGTACTTTCTCTAACTTCTTGACGTGCTTGACCCGGTGTGGGTTCCAGACTCGTGCTGCATACTCCAGTATGGGCCTTACATACACAGTGTACAGTGTCTTGAACGATTCCTTATTAAGGTATCGGAACGCTATTCTCAGGTTTGCCAGGCGCCCATATGCTGCAGCAGTTATTTAGTTGATATGTGCCTCCGGTGACGTGCTCGGTGTTATGGTCACCCCAAGGTCTTTCTCCCTGAGTGAGGTTTGTAGTCTTTGTCCACCTAGCCTATACTCTGTCTGCGGTCTTCTTTGCCCCTCCCCAATCTTCATGACTTTGCTTTTGGCAGGGTTGAATTCGAGAAGCCAGTTTCTGGACCACATGTCCAGCCTGTCCAGGTCTCTTTGCAGTCCTGCCTCATCCTCATCCGATTTAATTCTTCTCATCAGCTTCACATCATCTGCGAATAGGGACACTTCAGAGTCTATTCCTTCCATCACGTCGTTCGCATATATCAAAAATAGCACTGGTCCTAGAACTGACCCCTGTGGGACCCCGCTCGTCACAGGCGCCCACTGTGATACCTCTTCATGTACCATGACTCGTTGTTGCCTCCCAGTCAGGTATTCCCTGATCCATTGCAGTGCCCTCCCTGTTATATGCCCCTGATCCTCCAGCTTCTGCACTAATCTCTTGAGGGGAACTGTGTCAAAGGCCTTCCTGCAGTCTAGGAAAATGCAATCAACCCACCCCTCTCTCTCTAGTGTCTTACTTCTGTTACCTTGTCATAAAACTCCAGAAGGTTTGTGACAAAGGATTTGCCTTCCATCAACCCATGCTGGTTTTCATTAATAATCTTGTTCCGTTCCAGGTGTTCCACCACTCTCCTCCTGATAATCTTCTCCATGACTTTGCACACAATACATGTCAGAGACACAGATATGTAGTTTAGTGCCTCATTTCTGTTTCTTTTCTTAAATATGGGGACTACATTTGCTGTCTTCCATTTCTCAGGTAGTTGCCCAGTTTCAAGGAATGTGTTGAGGATTGTGGTTAGGGGCACGCACGGCATCTCTGCTCCTTCTGTAAGGACCCACGGAGAAATGTTGTCCGGTCCCATCGCCTTTGAGGTATCAAGGTCACTTAGCAGTTTCTGCACCTCCTCCTCCGTTGCTCGTATGTCATCCAACACATGTTGGTATATTCCCTCTTGATGTTCCCCTCTGTGCTGTCTTCCCAGAGCCCTTCCTGTCTCTACTGTAAAAAACTTCCTTAAATCTCCTGTTTAGCTCCTCACATACCTCCTGATCATTTCTTGTGAGTTCTTCACCTTCTGTCCTCAGTCTGATCACCTGGTCTTTGACTGTTGTCTTCCTCCTGATGTGGCTATTCAACAGTTTCTGGTCAGTTGTGAGGAAAAAGTTCAATAGATAGGAGTAGAGAGGGAGTATATAGTAACAATAGTTTCATTGCCGGCTACTTGTTAAGGTAGGGTCAGTCTAGCTCCCGCTATCCCTTCCCCTCCTTCTTCCCCCCCCCCCGAGAGGTGACGTGTGGGGCTCCTGTCCAAACAGTAATCACTAGACTCACAGCTCCCAGCACTACTGTAAGTACATGCCTGACTTGTATTCTAGTGGTTTTATTGGTTGAAAGCTTCACTGTTGACCAATAATAAACTTAGTCCTTTCAGTCTTGCTCTAGGTTGACTGTTGTAATAATCACCACATCTTTTAGGTATTGTACTTATCATGGAGAGTGATTTCTTAAGCAGTGGGTAACCTGTCTATCTTTCCAGCTTGGATGACAGAGAGGGTCACCTGCCAATCAACGAGCAGAACTGATGGAGATGGACTAACGTCCTGAGACTTCCCCTTTTTGGATTTAATTACCTGTGCACCTGTATGAAGTAGCAGGATATAACCCCTCATCATTGCAGTGGAAAAAACCTGCTTTCCTATCATCTAGACTGAGTATTCACTGATAGACTCTGTGAAGAACGAGCCGGTGGGTTGTAACCAACACCTGCGACCCCCCCCCATCATCAGCAACGGCTACGATTTCAACACTCGGTATCACCAACACCAGACACCCCTATATATATTAGCGTTGAATTCAGTTATCATTTATATTTTTCATTTTCTTTAAATGTAGGAGTAATATTTCATATTTAAGTGTTTTATATTTTCTATATAATAAAGTGTTTATGTTTGTTATTATTTCTTTTTTCTATTCACTAATTTTCCTGAGGAGGAGCCAGCCTTGGTAATACTGTCTGAAGTTGTTACAGGGCTGAGTAAGCCTTCACAAGTGGCGACCTTGCCAGGATCAACTCGACTGAATCAAGATTCAACTCCATCTGGAATCTACCATTGGAACTTCAACGCCGCATACCACAGACAGTTACCACCAGCCATGAGTAATCATTCTCTATGGTAGGACTACAGTACAGGTATTTAAAAGATTTGGTGATTGTTATAGTCTCAATTTATTGTAAGTCAAGTCAGGCAGGATATAATATTTAATTTTGCCACCTTTTTGTGTGAGCTTGAAACACTTTGGAGGATTAGACTCTAGGGACCCGAGATTTTCCAGTGACAATTTGTTTCATTGAGCTCTTTGTTATATCAAGGGAACTGTCATAGGGCACTCTTGATTTGTTGGTGAGAAGATTGGATGGTCAAGTGACCCCATTCTACTTACTGTTTGCTCGGAGCCGGCATAGAACCCTTCGTTTTAATTAATGCATATTGTTTAATTGAAGCAGGGATCGAGCCCTCTGGTTTATTTACAGTTTGAGCGGAGCAGGAATTGAACCCTCCGTTTTCTTTAATACCCATTTCATTTCCCCCTGATGAATACCAGTTTTGGATGAATGCTGGAAGTAAGTTAGGAATAACAGGGAAAAATTTAGAATCTTTCATTAGTGCTAAGATCCAGGAAAGATTTGAAAGAGAGAGAATTGAGAGAGAAGAAAGACAGTTAGAAAGGGAAAGAGAAGAAGAAAAGGAGAGAGAGAGAATCGAAAGAGAAGAGAAAAGGAGAGAGAGAGAATTGAGAGAGAAATCCAAGAAAGACAGTTAGAAAGAGAGAGAGAAGACAAAAAGGAGCGTGATAGACTTGATCGTGAGGAGAGAGCTAGAGTACGTGAAGAACAAGTTAAATTAAGAGAACTTGAGGAAAGAGCAAAGGATAGAGAAGTTGAGGAAAAAGCTAGAGAACCTGAGTTAATAGAGAGAGAAAAGGATCTCGAGCTCGAAAAATCTCACCTTGAATTAGAGAATAAAAAGTTAACTTTTACACAACAACAATTAGAGGAAGGAGTAATGGAACAACGTGCAGTCAGTGCACATATTCCAACACCTAATTTACCTCCCTTCACAGAGGGGGAAGACATAACTTCATACATTATCAGGTTTGAAAATACCGCTACCCTCTGTGAATGGCCTGCTGACACCTGGGCTACCAGGTTAGGAATGTTATTTTCTGGTACAGCCTTGAATATCTATGCAACTTTGTCGCAGGATATCATATGTAATTATAACCTACTGAACAAGGCAATCCTTAAAGCATATCAAAAAACCACAAATTCTTACAGGAAAGATTTCAGGTATGCCACCTTTCAGCCTGGCCAGAACTTTCAGCAGTTACAGGTAACACTCGTTTGTTCGACTTTTGGATAGAGAGTTCAGGAATTGATCGCAGTTATGAATCTCTTAGAGACTTCATGGTTGCTGACCATTTCCTGGCAGCTCTTCCCCATCAGATACAAACATTCATTAAAGAACGTAACCTGATTAAAGCTGAGGAAGTTGCTGAGGCTGCTGACCTGTATGCTGAGGCTCACAATTCCTATAAAGACCTAAAGGGATCGAAACCTAAGGGCAAGGGTTCATCAGACCTTAAGAAATCAAAGCCTCTAGTGGAAAGTAAAATGACTTCTTTTATTCCTGTTTGTCATTTGTGTGGTGTTAAGGGACATAAACGTCCAGATTGTCCTTCTAAGAAGGTCCAAAAAGTTGGAAGATGTTTTAAAGACCGTAATGACCAAGCACCCTTCTGTTCAGGAACAGTTACTGGACTTAATGTGTCTACCATTTTCGAGACACTGGATGCACATGTATAGTCATTTCTGATAAGCTGTTCCCTAACCTTAAAGAAACTCATTCCTCTGCTATACTTTCAGACTACTTGGGCCGTACATACACTTTTCCTACCATCCGTTGTTACATTAGGTCTAAATGGTTCACAGGTTGGTCTGAAGCCGTACTAGCTCCCATCACTTTTTGCTCCGTACTAATAGGTAATGTAAAAGGTGCCATTCTTCCTTCTGAGGTTGACCTTTCATCACCAAAGATAGACATAGGTGTTTCAGATCCTCTTTCTGTAGAGTCAGAGAAGTCCCTCGAAAGTTCAGATGAGACAATGTCTCGTGAGATTCATGTGGGATTAAAAACCAGTGATGATACTCTCGAAAGCGAGGTAGTAGGATCACCGGCTCACTTGTTAGATGAAAGTGAGGATATCACCTCCGATACCATAAATGTCTTGACTAGGGCTCAGACCAAAGCCTAGGCTTCTCCTACTATCCATCCTTTGATTTTCCCTGACTTTAAGCCTTTAGATATATCGAAGGACTCCTTTCTCAATTTACAACGTAATTGCCCTTCTCTTCGGAATCGCCATAATGCCGCTAAACAAAATCAAGTTATCCAAAGGAAAAACTTTTCTTATAAATTTGAATATATAAAAGGTATCTTGTACAAGTCAGTATTCAAATTAAATTCCGACGAGACAGACTATTCCATCTTAGTTGTTCCAAGTCAATGCAGAGAGACTGTTCTTAAAATGGCTCATGACCTGCCAGTGGCCGGACAGTTCTCGCATCATAAAACCTTAAATAAAATTAGGGAAACCTATTTTTGGCCAAAAATGTCCTCAGATATCACTACCTATTGTAGATCGTGTAAAGTTTGCCAACTGTCATCCTCCCGAGGTACCAGGCGAGTACCTATGGTCAAAATGCCAGTCTTTACGGTACCTTTTGAAAGAGTAGCTATTGACATCGTTGGTCCTTTATCTCCACTTTCATCTGGGGGACATAGATATATATTAACATTAGTTGATTATGCTTCGAGTTTCCCTGAAGCCATACCCTTAAAAACCATAACTACTACAGAGGTGGCTGAAGCCCTTTTGTCCATCTTCTCCAGAGTGGGCATCCCTAGAGAAATTTTGTCTGACCGTGGGACACAATTCACTTCTGACTTAATGCAACATCTATACCAACTTCTGGGAGTGAAGCCTCTCTTCACCACACCCTATCATCCCAGCTGTAATGGGAGGATTGAGCGCCAGCATTCGATTCTCAAGTCCATTTTAAGGAAACTTTGCTCTCTTAAACCTAAAGAGTGGCATCGTTACCTACCCTGTGCTTTGTTTGCCATGAGGGAAGTTCCCAGTGACTCTTTGGGGTTTTCACCTTTTGAACTTCTCTATGGTAGACAGGCCAGAGGCCCATTGTCCATCCTTCATGACTTATGGACTAATGAGGAGGTGAGTGCTGAGGTTCAGTCTTCTTACCAGTTTCTCCTTGACCTTAGATCCAAACTTGAGGAGACCTCTGACATAGTTTCGAAAAACCTAAGCTTGTCAATGGACCAGTACAAAACCTATTTTGATTCCAAAAGTCAGAGGAGAAGTTTTAAAGTAGGGGATGAAGTTCTTGTACTTTTGCCGATCAAGTCAAATAAATTATTAGTAGCATGGAAAGGTCCATATAAAGTAAAAATTTGTGGGAAAGTTGACTACCTCATAGACGTCAAGGGGAAATCTAAGCTTTATCATATCAACATCCTTAAGAAATATTACCGAAGAAATTCGGTTAACTGCCTTAATAACTTTGACTTAGTTTTTCCACACGATCTTGATACGACAACTGAAGAATGTAAGGTGTGCGTAATTGACACCTCTAACTTAGACTATGATGAAGAACTACATGACTTGGTGACTCTTGACCACTCGGACGCAACCAACATTAATATTAATGAATCTTTGGATGACCATAAGAGGCATGAACTACTTCAATGTGTAACTTTTCAGACGTCTTTACTGATATTCCAGGTGTTACCTCCACGGTAGTCCATAAGATTGACTTAGTGACGGACAATCCTATCAAACGAAAATTATACCCAGTTCCAGTTCACCTTAGGGATGCATTTGACCGAGAGGTAGACAAATTATTAAAACTAAAGATCATTGAACCTTCAGTATCTTCATATTGTTCACCAGTAGTCATGGTTAAGAAGGAGGATAAGTCATATAGACTTGCTATTGACTTCAGAGGCCTTAATGCTATAACTCGGTGGGATGCTGAGCCTATGCCCTTAATAGATAGCGATCTACACAAATTTTATGACTCTTCCTTCTTTTCAGAGATTGATATTGCGCAGGCATATCATCAAGTAATGTTAGATCCTTCTTCTAAGCAGTACACAGCTTTTCCTACACACCAAGGACTGATGCAGTATAGAACTATGCCCTTCGGTTTGGTAACTGCCTGTGCTACCTACGTGAGACTGATGAGAAAGGTCGTGGGTAATATGCCAAATGTTTCAGTTTATTTTGATAACATTTACGTAATGACATCCACGTGGGGCGAACATATCCAAACATTAACATCAGTTTTGCATAGGTTATGCTCACATGGCCTCACTGCCAAGCTGAAGAAATGCTTCCTTGGGTATAACAAGATTAGATATCTTGGAGTGATACTTTCTAATAACTCTCTGCAGCCTCTCCCCAGTAAGATCAAAGCTTTATTAGAATTTAAATTCCCCAAAACTAAGAAGCTCATGCGTAGCTTTCTTGGTTCTGTAAATTTTTATGCACGGTTTATCCCGAACCTTACTGATCTTACAGGCATCTTATCCGACTTCCTTAAAAAGTCTGTGAAGGAACCTCTTGAACTTTCCGACGTAGCTCGGGAAAAGTTTAATGAGATTAAAAGATTCCAGATATTAATAAAACATTTTGTTTAAGAACTGATGCCTCCAATACTGGCTTAGGTGCTGTGCTACTACAGTACCATGATGGTACTCCCTTCCCTGTATGCTTCCTAAGCCGGAAACTCCTTCCTGCAGAAACGAGATACTCCACCATAGAAAAGGAATGTTTGGCCCTTGTGTGGGGTATGTCCAAACTTAAGTTTTATTTGCTGGGAAAAGAATTCATTTTAGAAACGGACCACAAACCTTTGATATACCTAGAAACTTTTAAGGGAACCAACAGTCGCCTCTTGAGATGGACATTGGCACTTCAGGCTTTTAAGTTCCATATTGTGTATATCAATGGTTCATCCAATTATTTATCTGACTGGTTAAGTCGTGACAGTCAGTAGAAGATTTCTTGCCTTACGCGACTTCCATATGTTAGAACTTTTTCCTCACCTATTCTTCTTATACTCCTTGACTGTAAGTCTTGGTATGGGGGAGTGTGAGGGAAAAGTTCAATAGATAGAAGTAGAGAGGGAGTATATAGTAACAATAGTTTCATTGCTGGCTACTTGTTAAGGTAGGGTAAGTCAAGCGCCCGCTATTCCCGCCTTTTTTCCCCACCCAAAAGTGATTGTTTGACTGCCGGCTGCTTGTTAAGGTAGGGTCAGTCTAGCTCCCGCTATCCCTTCCCCTCCTTCTTCCCCCCCCCCGGAAGGTGACGTGTGGGGCTCCGGTCCAAACAGTAATCACTAGACTCACAGCTCCCAGCACTACTGTAAGTACATGCCTGACTTGTATTCTAGTGGTTTTATTGGTTGAAAGCTTCACTGTTGACCAATAATAAACTTAGTCCTTTCAGTCTTGCTCTAGGTTGATTGTTGTAATAATCACCACATCTTTTAGGTATTGTACTTATCATGGAGAGTGATTTCTTAAGCAGTGGGTAACCTGTCTATCTTTCCAACTTGGATGACAGAGAGGGTCACCTGCCAATTAACGAGTAGAACTGATGGAGATGGACTAACGTCCTGAGACTTCCCCTTTTTGGATTTAATTACCTGTGCACCTGTATGAAGTAGCAGGATATAACCCCTCATCATTGCAGTGGAAAAAACCTGCTTTTCTATCATCTAGACTGAGTATTCACTGATAGACTCTGTGAAGAACGAGCCGGTGGGTTGTAACCAACACCTGCGACCCCCCCCATCATCGGCAACGGCTACGATTTCAACACTCAGTGTCACCAACACCAGACACCCCTATATATATTAGCGTTGAATTCAGTTATCATTTATATTTTTCATTTTCTTTAAATGTAGGATTAATATTTCATATTTAAGTGTTTTATATTTTCTATATAATAAAGTGTTTATGTTTGTCTGTTATTATTTCTTTTTCTATTCACTAATTTTCCTGAGGAGGAGCCAGCCTTGGTAATACTGTCTGAAGTTGTTACAGGGCTGAGTAAGCCTTCACATCAGTCTTGATTTTCGATGCTATGTTATTTTCATACTGTCTCTGGGCCTCCCTTCTTACCTGTGCATACTCGTTCCTGGCTCTGTGACTAATCTCCCTATTTTCATGTGTTCTCTGCCTTCTGTACTTTTTCCATTCTCTACTGCACTTTGTTTTTGCCTCCTTACACCTTAGATCCTGGTTAACCAGGACAAAATCAAAGCACCACGAACCAGTCAATGCAGGGGTTTACACTATACCCTGTGGAGGATGTGACAAGATTTATGTAGGTGAAACAGCAAGAAACCTCGACACCCGCCTCAATCAACACATTTACGCATGTAGGAACGATAACTTGAACAACGCCTGTTTACAACACAGAAATTCCACCAATCATCTCATGAAATTCAGAGACGCCCAATTAGTGATCAAAGAAACTAATTTCCGCACACGCAAGTGCCTCGAATTAGCAATGATCGCTGTTTCGAATACAGTTAAACAAAACAACTGCAGCTTCACCATCTCCGAAGTCTTAGCAAGAATCCTCCTGAAAACAGTAAACCCTGCCATCACATAGTCTCTCCTGTTATACTACACAAAGCACATTACAGAGAGTGAACACTGAAACAGGTCTTCTCTATCCAGTCTATATTTGTCCAACCTATTTTTATGTTTCCCAAGTAATAGCTTTTATATCCTTTTACTCATGTACGAATTAATTGCTCTACCATATTGTATTACTACTACTACTACAACTTTTGTCACTACTACTACTACTACCACTAGTACTGCACCTCACTCTGAGCCTTTATATACCCTCAGTGCCCATATACTGTTTGTATCGGCTTGACAAAGCTCCTGGAGAGCGAAACGTTGCCACAATAAAATGTCACATTAGTTGCACTTGTGTCCTTTTACTTTACATTCCTTCCCTTATGTCCTCCCTGTCTCCTACACACCCTTCAAGGGGTGGCTCACCCTACACACCCTTCAAGGGGTGGCTCACCCTACACACCCTTCAAGGGGTGGCTCACCCTACACACCCTTCAAGGGGTGGCTCACCCTACACACCCTTCAAGGGGTGGCTCACCCTACACACCCTTCAAGGGGTGGCTCACCCTACACACCCTTCAAGGGGTGGCTCACCCTACACACCCTTCAAGGGGTGGCTCACCCTACACACCCTTCATGGGGTGGCTCACCCTACACACCCTTCATGGGGTGGCTCACCCTACACACCCTTCATGGGGTGGCTCACCCTACACACCCTTCATGGGGTGGCTCACCCTACACACCCTTCATGGGGTGGCTCACTCTGCATACCCTTCAAGGGGTGGCTCACCCTACACACCTTTCAAGGGGTGGCTCACCCTACACACCCTTCAAGGGGTGGCTCACCCTACACACCCTTCAAGGGGTGGCTCACCCTACACACCCTTCAAAGGGTGGATCACTCTACACACCCTTCAAGGGGTGGCTCACCCTACACACCCTCCAAGGGGTGGCTCACCCTACACACCCTTCAAGGGGTGGCTCACCCTACACACCCTTCATGGGGTGGATCACTTTACACACCCTTCATGGGGTGGCTCACCCCACACACCCTTCATGGGGTGGCTCACCCTACACACCCTTCATGGGGTGGTTCACAGTACACACTCTTCATGGGGTGGCTCACCCTACACATCCGTCATGGGGTGGTTTACCATACACACACACCATGGGGTGGCTCACCCTACACACCCACCATGGGGTGGCTCACCCTTACAAAGACACCGTGGGGTGGCTCACCCTATACACCCACACACACCCTTCATGGGGTAGCTCACCTTACACACCCACAATAGGGTGGCTCACCCTGCACACCCTTCATGGGGTGGCTCACTCTACACACCCTTCATGGGGTGGCTCACTCTACACACCCTTCATGGGGTGGCTCACTCTACACACCCTTCATGTGGTGGCTCACCCTGCACATCCTTCATAAGAACATAAGAACATAAGAACGAAGGAACACTGCAGAAGGCCTACTGGCCCATGCGAGGCAGGTCCAAGTCTCCTACCGGCTTAAGCCAATGCACCCAACCTAGTCAGGTCAGGTCACATTGACTTAAGGGAGGAACACGGCAACCGACCTGGTAGCACAAGCTATCAGGTCTAACTCACACCCACCCACATCCACTCATGTATTTATCCAACCTATTTTTAAAGCTACACAACGTTCTGGCCTCTATAACGGTACTTGGGAGTTTGTTCCACTCATCCACAACTCTATTACCAAACCAGTACTTTCCTATATCCTTCCTGAATCTGAATTTTTCCAACTTAAAACCATTGCTGCGAGTCCTGTCTAGGCTAGATATTTTCAGCACACTATTTACATCCCCTTTATTTATTCCTGTCTTCCATTTATACACCTCAATCATATCCCCCCTAATTCTACGTCTTTCTAGAGAGTGCAGATTCAGGGCCCTTAGTCTATCCTCATAGGGAAGGTTTCTGATACATGGGATCAACTTTGTCATCCTCCTTTGTACATTTTCCAGAGAATTTATATCCATTCTGTAATAAGGTGACCAAAACTGTGCAGCATAATCTAAATGAGGCCTAACCAAGGATGTACAGAGTTGAAGAACAACCTGAGGACTCCTATTATTTATGCTTCTTGATATGAAGCCAAGGATTCTATTAGCTTTATTGCGAACACTTATGCACTGTTGTCTTGGTTTCAGATTACTGCTAACCAGAACTCCTAAATCTTTTTCGCAATCCGTAATATTAAGATCTACATTATTTAGTTTATATGTGGCATGGTTATTGTCCTGTCCAACATTTAGAACTTTGCATTTGTCTATATTAAACTGCATCTGCCACTTCTCCGACCACTGCATCAGTCTATTCAAATCTTCCTGGAGTGCTCGAATGTCCTCGTCAGAATGAATTCGACGGCCTATTTTGGTGTCATCGGCAAACTTGCCGATGTCGCTCTTTATGCCCTCATCTATGTCGTTTATGTAGATTGTGAACAGTAGGGGGCCCAACACTGACCCCTGTGGAACACCGCTCGTGACACTTCCCCACTCTGATTTCTCCCCATTTATGCAAACTCTCTGCTGCCTATTTGTCAACCATGCCTCTATCCAGGAAAAAATTTCTCCTCCTATTCCATGTGCTTTAATTTTCCTCAATAGTCTCTGATGTGGGACCCTGTCAAAAGCCTTACTGAAGTCCATATACACAATATCATATTCATTACCATGATCTACCTCCTCAAATACCTTAGTGAAAAAAGTTAATAAATTCGTAAGGCAGGAACGCCCCTTTGTAAAACCATGCTGAGATTCGTTGATTAATTTATGCTTTTCAAGGTGGCTACGAACTGCCTCGGCAATTATTGATTCCATAAATTTTCCCACTATGGAGGTTAGGCTTATTGGTCTATAGTTCGAAGCTAAGGACCTGTCACCTGTTTTGAAAATAGGTATCACATTTGCCATTTTCCACTTATCTGGCACCATGCCAGTTTGTAGTGATATGTTGAAAAGATTAGCCAAAGGTGTGCTAAGCTCCTCTTTACATTCCTTTAGAACCCTTGCATGGGGTGGCTCACACTACACACCCTTCAAGGGGTGGCTCACCCTACACACCCTCCATGGGGTGGTTCACCCCACACACCCTTCATTGGGTGGCTCACCCTACACACCCTTCATGGGGTAACTCACTCTACACACCCTTCATGGGGTGACTCATTCTACACACCCTTCATGGTGTGGCCTACCCTTCACACCCTCCATGGGGTGGCTCACGCCACACATCCTTCATGGGGTGGTTCACAGTACACACCCTTCATGGGGTGACTCGCTCTACACACCCTTCATGGGGTGACTCACTCTACACACCCTTCATGGGGTGGATCACTTTACACACCCTTCATGGGGTGGCTCACCCCACACACCCTTCATGGGGTGGCTCACCCTACACACCCTTTATGGGGTAACTCACTCTACACACCCTTCATGGGGTGTGTGACTCTGTACACCTTCATGGGGTGGCTAACCCTACACACAGTCCATGGGGTGGTTCACATTATACTTTCTTCATGGGGTGGCTCACGCCACACACACTCTTCGTGAGGTGGCTCACCCTACACACCCTTCATGGGGTAACACACTATACACACCCTTCATGGGGTGACTCACTCTACACACCCTTCATGGGGTAACTCGCTCTACACACCCTTCATGGGGTGGCTCACAGTACATACCCTTCATGGGGCGACTCTACACACCCTTCATGCGGTGACTCTACACACCCTTCATGAGGCGACTCACTCTACACACATTTCATCTAGTGGCTCACTCTACACACCCTTCATGGGGTGGCTCACAGTACATACCCTTCATGCGGTGACTCTACACACCCTTCATGAGGCGACTCACTCTACACACATTTCATCTGGTGACTCACTCTACACACCCTTCATGGGGTGGCTCACAGTACATACCCTTCATGCGGTGACTCTACACACCCTTCATGAGGCGACTCACTCTACACACATTTCATCTGGTGGCTCACTCTACACACCCTTCATGGGGTGGCTCACAGTACATACCCTTCATGCGGTGACTCTACACACCCTTCATGAGGCGACTCACTCTACACACATTTCATCTGGTGGCTCACTCTACACACCCTTCATGGGGTGGCTTAGAGTATATACCCTTCATGCGGTGGCTCTACACACCCTTCATGAGGCGACTCACTCTACACACATTTCATCTGGTGACTCACTCTACACACCCTTCATGGGGTGGCTCACAGTACATACCCTTCATGGGGCGACTCTACACACCCTTCATGCGGTGACTCTACACACCCTTCATGGGGTGGCTCACTCTACACACCCTTCATGGGGTGGCTCACTCTACACACCCTTCATGGGGTGGGTCACTCTACACACCCTTCATGGGGTGACTCACTCTACACACCCTTCATGGGGTGACTCACTCTACACACCCTTCATGGGGTGACTCACTCTACACACCCTTCATGGGGTGACTCACTCTACACACCCTTCATGAGGTGACTGACTCTACACACATTTCATCTGGTGGCTCACTCTACACACCCTTCGTGGGGTGGCTCTCTACCACACTTTCTGTTACCACTACAAATATTCAAATTTGCGCCCCTGTTTTTTTGTGCTGTGAGCTGAAGTGCTGCTAATGTGAGTGGGGGTGGCGCCTCTCCCGTGTGAATATTGCCACTCAGATCAAAGTGAACCGGACGCCATTCAGTGTAAACAGACGATGACACTCAGGCAGGCAATGTTTTCGCCCCGGCTGAGGGACTCGACCGAGACACTCGCACTTCTTCTGGAGTCCCTCATCAACGGTGCCTAATTATTGCTAATTATTTTGTCTCTCACTAGTAAAATGACTAAAAGCTAATGATTTTCATTAAGTTCTCGTTTAAGGTTCGTGTGATGAGCCTCATGTGATGTGTCTCGTGTGATGAATCTTGTGTGATGTGTCTCGTGTGATGTGTCTCGTGTGATGTGTCTCGTGTGTTGTGTCTCGTGTGATGTGTCTCGTGTGACGTGTCTCGTGTGATGTGTTTCGTGTGATGAATCACGTGTGATGTGTCTCGTGTTTTGTGTCTCGTGTGATGTGTCTCGTGTGACGTGTCTCGTGTGATGCGTTTCGTGTGATGAATCTCGTGTGATGTGTCTCGTGTGATGTGGCTCGTGTGATGTATCTCGTGTGATGTGTCGCGTGTGATGTGCCTCATGTGATGTGTCTCGTGTGATGAATCTCGTGTGATGTGTCTCGTGTGATGTGTCTCGTGTGATGTGTCTCGTGTGATGTGTCTCGTGTGATGTGTCTCGTGTGATGTGTCTCGTGTGATGTGTCTCGTGTGATGTGTCTCGTGTGATGTGTCTCGTGTGATGTGTCTCGTGTGATGAATCTCGTGTGATGTGTCTCGTGTGATGTGTCTCGTGTGATGTGTCTCGTGTGATGTGTCTCGTGTAATATGTCTTGTGTGATATGTCTTGTGTGATGTGTCTCGTGTGATGTGTCTCGTGTAATGTATCTCGTGTGATGTGTCTCGTGTGATGTGTCTCGTGTGATGTGTCTCGTGTGTTGTGTCTCGTGTGATGTGTCTCGTGTGATGTGTCTCGTGTGATGTGTCTCGTGTGATGTGTCTCGTTTGATGTGTCTCGTGTGATGTGTCTCTTGTGACGTGTCTCGTGTGATGTGTTTCGTGTGATGAATCTCGTGTGATGTATCTCGTGTGATGTTTCTCGTGTGATGTGTCTCTTGTGATGTGTCTCTTGAGATGTGTCTCGTGTAATGACTTGTGTGATATGTCTTTTGTGATGTGTCTTGTGTGATGTGTCTCGTGTGATGTGTCTCGTGTGATGTGTCTCTTGTGATGTGTCTCGTGTAATATGTCTTGTGTGATATGTCTTGTGCGATGTGTCTTGTGTGATGTGTCTCGTGTGATGTGTCTCTTGTGATGTGTCTCGTGTAATATGTCTTGTGTGATATGTCTTGTGTGATGTGTCTTGTGTGATGTGTCTCTTGTGATGTGTCTCGTGTAATATGTCTTGTGTGATGTGTCTTGTGTGATGTGTCTCGTGTGATGTGTCTCGTGTGATGTGCCTCGTGTGATGTGCCTCGTGTGATGTGTCTCTTGTGATGTGTCTCTTGTGATGTGTCGCTTGTGATGTGTCTCGTGTAATATGTCTTGTGTGATGTGTCTTGTGTGATGTGCCTCGTGTGATGTGCCTCGTGTGATGTGTCTCTCGTGATGTGTCTCGTGTAATATGTCTTGTGTGATATGTCTTGTGTGATGTGTCTCGTGTGATGTGACTCGTGTAATGTAT
>NW_027199005.1:2500-36883 GCF_038502225.1 Cherax quadricarinatus
AAAAATAATAAAGCACATCCCATCAAGTTAAAGTAACAAGCACCAGTTAAAAATACTAGATTAGTTCCTCGAGGTCCCTAAAGGCACCACGCAATCAGAAAAAAACATAAAAGTGGAAAGGCCTATGTCGTGGGCAGTTAAAATGTGTTAAACTGTAAGCTACACCGTCATAACGTACACAGGATGGGAGAGACAGGAGCATTCGCTGACAAGAGGGTAGGTGTGAGACGTGCGTGCCTAAACCTCAGTCCATCGAGATACCTTTGTTAGGTACCAGTGTATCGTTAACATTTCAGTGCAACGTGAGCAAGGTGACAGTGTACCCTTGACATTAGACAGTTTCTAGGTACAACTGTAGCCAGTGTACCGTGGCTCGGTAGCAGTGTACGTGAAGGACTGGATTCGAATGCCATTTGTTTCGCAAACCTACATATGCACTCTTGTGTACACATTCGCATAGGTGTGCGAGTGCACCCTCAGTGATATATCCTTCAAAAAAAATATTTAATTGTTCAATTAATTTAACGTGTTGTCTGACATATATGGCACAATTCTTTAACATAAAAATTAACGCAAATAAAGAGAACCAGAAACAAAAAAAATAGTTAAAATATGTGACCACCGAAGTGCAGTTAAATATAACAACAGTTAAATTAAAAGCGAATATATCTTTGAAGAAATACTAAGGTCACCCCTCCCTCCCTCCCTGCTACACGGGACATTAATAAGGACCGGGTTACTCCGGGTGCAGAAATAAGCCGTCGTGAAAAAATCACCACTTAACGGGGGATTCATTCCCGTGCTAATGAGTGAAACGGAATGCTGAATGTGAATGTGAGAACTTGGAAAAACTGGGAAGATTACTTGAGCCTGGGAGGATGGTACTCGTATTTGTAAGGCAAGGGAGAGGGGGAAAGGGAGAGGAGAGAGGGAGGAAGATGAAAGAGAAAGTTAGAGGGTTAGGGAGAGAAGAAAGGGGAGGAAAAGGAGAGAAAGACACGAGGGACGGAAGGCAGGATTGCGTGTAGGAAATGAAGAGAGGGATGATGAGAGACGAGAGTGCATGGAAATGAAGGACAGGACCGAGAACTGGAGTAACGGAAGGAGGTAACACGGTGCAGGAAGAAATTAAGGGAGGAAATGTGGGTTGGGGAGGGAGAGAGAGAGAGAAAAAGGAATAAATGAGAAAAGGAAGGAATGCAAGTTGGAATTGAGTGAGGTATTAAGGAAATGAAAGCTGCAGTAATGGAGAGAGGGGTGACAAGAAATGATAGGAGAGAGAAGGCTGTAAAGAGGCTGGGAAAATGAGTAGGAAAAAGAAAAGGTGTGTGTTGAATTTCTAACTTTTGTGTGTCAGCATCTTAGTGACTCGAGTCCTACTGAGAGTGTCTGTAGTGTGAATTCTTTTAGGGAGTCTTGAGTGTCTTCTTTGGAGTCTCTGGGTTAGTCTGTGAGGTTTGTGTGCCCTTTCCAACCTTTTGTAAACCCCAGCATTAGTCTTACTTGGTGACTGTCTAGATAAGAGTGAGTCACAAGAGACCTTGTTCCCCTGAACGGCCTAGTGACATCTGCTCTTCTAGGTCTCTCTTTCCCTGGTTCGGGTAACTTCTCTGGCTCTGCTCACACCTGTACCAATTGTCAATAACATCCTTAATGAATTCAGAGTTTATCTACTCTACAATGCTTTCTACCCTACTCTAGCTAACTAACAATGATGTTCATCTTTCAGAAAAAGCACACTAGATGATCACTAATCTTCAATGGCAACAAACTTACTAGTCTTTCCCAGGTAAACAAAGCAGTGGCAAATGCCTTGTTAAAGCACATCGCTACTGTCAGAAGTTGTGTGTTGACTAAGCTGCCGTGAGCGCTCGTCACTGGGAGAGCAACTGCCTTGCTGAACGCGCCTACCGTTAAATTTTTGAAGTGTTGAGAGTAACAATAAATACTCCCTCCGGGATGACGCAATTCCAGATGTTCATAGTACTCTCTACAGCTCTGTAAGAGACGCAACTAAGAATTCTACGAGTACCACAACTTTATAAAACAGTATAAAATGTTTATTTTCTCCTCAGTCTAGTCACATTCCCTATAATCTCAGATCTCTTAGGATGGAAAATTGTCACCTCGTCCTTCAGAGAGAAATTTTAAAATGCAGGTGGCCGGGTGGCTAAAGCTCCCGCTTCACACACGGAGGGCCCGGGTTCGATTCCCGGCGGGTGGAAACATTTCGATACGTTTCCTTACACCTGTTGTCATGTTCACCTAGCAGCAAATAGGTACCTGGGTGTTAGTCGACTGGTGTGGGTCGCATCCTGGGGGACAATAGTGAGGACCACAATGGAAATAAGTTAGACAGTCCTCGATGACGCACTGACTTTCTTGCGTTATCCTGGGTAGCTAACCCTCCGGAACGAACGAAATCTTATCTTAACCATTATTTACACTGATGTTTGTAACGTTTCTACCAGGGAAAAATAAGTGTTCAAGACACAAGTACTGTATAATGCCATTCTTTATTGACAACGTTTCACTCGTGCAGTGGACTTTATCGAGTCGCATATAGATCTCTCTGTGACGTGTACTTAGTTTGAGTGGTGACGTGTACTTAGCTGAGTGACGTGTACTTAGCTCAGTGGTGACGTGTACTTAGCTCAGTGGTGACGTGTACTTAGCTCAGTGGTGACGTGTACTTAGCTCAGTGGTGACGTGTACTTAGCTCAGTGGTGACGTGTACTTAGCTCAGTGGTGACGTGTACTTAGCTCAGTGGTGACGTGTACTTAGCTCTGTGAAGACCTGTTTGTGTGCTCTCTGTGAATCTGAACCAGGATGCCCTCTCTTGAGCAGCTTTACCAGCAGCTGAGAGAAGAACTCAGAGTTGCTAAACTGGAGATACGGCGATTAACGGAGGAGAACAAGAGGATTCGTAGTAATCCTCCTGTTGTGAGTCCCCAGGTTAAGAGGGGAGCTTGGTCAGTGGCCGGGCAACATGGAACCAAGCTGAAGATTAAGAAAACGGTTGGAGAGGCAGAAACAACGAGAAACCAGAAGACTGCCGTGGAAACTTCCAACTCATTCTCGGTGCTACCTGACGAATGTGAGTGTTCTACTGGGAATGCCACAACGAGCACCAAGGAAGCATTGGCAGACGTGAGTGAGACATCCCTAGAAACCCCAACGAAGACCATCGAGAACGTCATGACGAATTCTACAAGTGGTGTAATGCTACCTGGCGAATGTGAGTCGACTACTCGGAGCATCACTACGGACGACGCCAAGGAAGGTAAAAACATTGTTGTTGTTGGGGATAGCCAGATTAGGTACATGGATAGGGCATTCTGTTTGAAGGATAGGAGTAGGAGGCAGAGAGTGTGTTTTCCTGGGGCTGGGATGAAGGATATTGTTAGCCGTCTGGATGACATCATGAGAGGTAATGGGAGCAATCCTATTATCTGTCTCAGTGCTGGAGGCAACGATGTTGGCAGACGTAGGAGTGAGGACCTGATTAGCAGGTATAGGTCAGCAATAGAGATAATTAGGAAGAAGGGTGGGAAACCTGTCATATGTGGCATTTTGCCAAGGAGAGGAGTTGGAAATGAATGGTTGTCCAGAGCAATTGGTGTCAATTGCTGGCTGGACAAATACTGTAAGGAAAATGCGGTAACATTCATTGACAACTGGGACCTCTTCTATGGCAGAAATGACATGTATGCCAGGGATGGGGTTCACTTATCTAGGTGTGGGGTGGGAGCACTGGCCAACGCAGTGGAGGGAGCTGTTAGGTCTTTAAACTAGGAATAGTTAGTGGTATGGGTTTTGGCGGGAAAACTGTGAAGTCGCAGGGTAGTAACATGAGTACTAGGAGAACTAGTAATAGGCAAAATGAGGTGGATATTGGAAAGCCAGTGGCACTAATTGACAAGGACAGTAATAGGTTTAGTGGAATAACAGAAAGGAGCAGGAAGGGTAAAGAGATAGGAGGGTCATTAAATATTTATTACACAAATAGTCGCAGTGCTAGGAATAAGATGGACGAGTTGAGACTAGTTGCTAGTGCAGGTAACATAGATGTATTTGCCATTACTGAGACGTGGTTTAATTCAAAAAGTCGGGACATGCCTGCAGAATGTCACATTCAGGGTTTTAAATTGTTCCAAGTAGATAGAAGTATCGGGAAGGGGGGTGGGGTGGCATTGTATGTCCGAGATCGCTTGAACTGTTGCATAAAAACGGGTATTAAGTCTGAAGTAACACATACAGAGTCTGTTTGGATAGAATTTTCAGAGGGGCATGAAAAATTAATTTTAGGTGTGATATACCGTCCCCCAAATTTAGATAGGGACCAGGGGAGACTACTATGGGAGGAAATTGTTAGGGCCACAAGGCACGATAATGTAGTAATTCTAGGAGACTTTAACTTTAGTCATATTGATTGGAATTTCTTGACTGGGAATTTAGAATCATACGATTTCTTAGAAGTAGTTCAGGATTGTTTTTTGAAGCAGTTTGTGACAGAACCTACAAGGGGTAATAACCTGCTTGACTTAGTTCTGGCAAACAATGAATCCCTTGTTAATAATTTAGAAGTTTCAGAGGAACTGGGTGCTAGCGACCACAAATCAATTACATTTAGAATTGAATGGAAGTATGATAGTAGGGATAACTCAGTAACAGTCCCAGATTTTCGCTTAGCAGATTACGATGGGCTTAGAGAACACTTATCATCTGTTGACTGGGGTAACGAAGAGAGCTATCAATATGACAGTTTTCTGAACACAATACATGCTGCTCAAAGAACGTTTATCCCTTATAAGGAAATTAGATCAAATAGAAATGACCCAAAATGGATGAATAATAGGCTGAAATATCTACTAGGGCATAAGAAAGGAATTTATAGGCGTATCAAAAGAGGCGAGGGTCATCTTATGAATCAGTATATTGACATTAAGAGGGACATTAAAAAGGGGATAAGAAAAGCTAAAAGGGACTATGAAATTAAAGTTGCTAGGGATTCTAAAACTAACCCAAAAAGTTTTTTCCAGGTCTATAGAACAAAAGTCAGAGATAAGATAGGTCCCCTTAAAAATAACTATGGGCATCTTACTGACAAAGAGAATGAAATGTGCTCGATTTTAAATAATTATTTTCTCTCGGTTTTTACACAGGAAGACACTAATAATATTCCGGTAATTAATTTTTATAGTGGATCAGAAGAAGATAAATTATGTAACATCACAGTCACTAGTGAAATGGTTGTGAAGCAGATAGACCGACTGAAGCAAAATAAGTCACCGGGTCCTGATGAGGTTTTTTCAAGGGTTCTAAAGGAATGCAAAATGGAAGTCTGTGAACCATTAACTAATATTTTTAATTTATCTCTTCAAACAGGTGTAGTGTCTGATATGTGGAAGATGGCTAATGTAATTCCTATTTTTAAAACAGGGGACAAGTCGTTACCGTCAAATTACCGCCCAATAAGCCTGACCTCAATTGTAGGCAAATTACTAGAGTCAATTATAGCTGAGATTATAAGAAGCCATCTCGATAAGCATAGCTTGATTAATGATACTCAGCATGGATTCACAAGAGGCCGGTCTTGTCTAACTAATTTATTAACTTTCTTCAGTAAAGCTTTTGAGGCTGTTGACCACGATAAAGAATTTGATATTATTTACTTAGATTTTAGTAAGGCATTTGATAGAGTTCCGCACCAAAGACTGTTGAAGAAAGTAGCAGCTCATGGCATTGGGGGAAGGGTGCTCTCGTGGATCGAATCATGGCTCACAGACAGGAAGCAGAGAGTGTCCATAAATGGGGTTAAATCCGAGTGGGGATCAGTAACAAGTGGCGTTCCACAGGGATCAGTCTTGGGCCCGTTGTTGTTTATAATATATATCAATGATCTTGATGAAGGAATTACTAGTGATATGAGCAAATTCGCCGATGACACGAAGATAGGTAGGATAATTGATTCAAACGTAGATGTTAGGGAACTTCAGGAGGATTTAGACAAACTCTACTCTTGGTCAGAAAAGTGGCAGATGCAGTTCAATGTAGATAAATGCAAGGTTCTGAAGCTCGGGAGTGTCCATAACCCTAGCACTTATAAGTTAAATAATGTAGAACTTAGCCATACAGATTGCGAAAAGGACTTGGGGGTTATGGTAAGCAGCAACCTTAAACCAAGACAGCAATGCCTAAGCGTACGTAATAAGGCAAATAGATTACTGGGATTTATATCAAGAAGTGTAAGCAACAGAAGTCCAGAGGTCATACTGCAGCTTTATACATCATTAGTAAGGCCTCACCTAGATTATGCAGCTCAATTCTGGTCTCCATATTACAGAATGGACATAAATTCGTTAGAAAACATTCAGCGTAGGATGACTAAATTAATACATAGCATTAGAAATCTTCCTTATGAAGAAAGATTGAAGACTCTTAAGTTACATTCACTTGTTAGACGAAGAATGAGGGGAGACCTGATCGAAGTGTATAAGTGGAAGATAGGTATTAATAAAGGGGATATTAACAAGGTCTTGAGGATATCTCTCCAAGAGAGAACCCGCAGTAATGGATTTAAATTAGATAAGTTTAGATTTAGAAAGGACATAGGAAAGTATTGGTTTGGAAATAGGGTAGTTGATGAGTGGAACAGTCTACCTAGTTGGGTTATTGAGGCTAGGACTTTGGGTAGTTTCAAATTTAGGTTGGATAAGTACATGAGTGGGAGGGGTTGGATTTGAGTGGGACTTGCACATCAGAGCTTATTTCTTGGGTAGCATTGAAAATTGGGTTGGTCAAATGTTTGTTAGTGGGATGAATTGTAAAGGACCTGCCTAGTATGGGCCAACAGGCCTGCTGCAGTGTTCCTCCTTTCTTATGTTCTTATGTTCTTATCCTATACTGGGCTGGTGTCTCCAGCTTCCCTCAGACCAGTGTACCATCCAACGATAAAATTTTAAAAAACTTTTTCTTTTACAATCTTTTTGGATCCTACGCTAGTTGCTGGGAGAAACAGCTACGGTATGTGACTGTCTTTGAGGTCTGTGAAGGCGTAAGGTGGTTGTATAACGCTTTAAAACTAAGAATCACCTGGATATTACAGAGAAAGCAAAGGTAAAATAAGGAAACAGTTTTCTTAGGAAAATTATTACATGTAGTAGTATTAGTTGTGACTATTAGTGTGTAGGTCACTCAGTACTCATAGCCATAAAAATATACATACAACTTAATGATAAATTAAACAACAACATTCAACACAAATGATATTATGCCAAGTTAAAATAACCAACTTCAAAAGAAGCCTCTTAATTATTGTCGAAATATTCTCCTAAAAGTTCTCCGAGGTCTCTACAGACACCTCGGCAAGTCTAAAAACCATGATAAAGGCGGAAAAGCTAAAGCCGAGGACAAACTGTTAAAACATATCCCATAGTCAGCGGCATGTCACATTGTACACAGAGGGAGAGGGAAGGGCAGGACCAACTGCGACATGGTGCTATGTTTGAGATGTGCGCCCGATCCTCAGTCGGAGAGAGATTAGTCAAATAGTGATGATACCCACTGAAGCAATGTTAGAATGGCAAGTGTTCTTGGGGAAATTAGAACAGGGAAACAGTGCTCTTGGGAAAGATTAGCAGACTCAGATCTTACAAGAAAGTTTTCACTCTTCTTGTATCCAGGCTCATCCCAGACTCTGACCAGACCGAGATTATGGACTCGGTCCTAAGTCTCGACTACGAGCGCTGAAAGACCTGCATGGGTTTAGCGCTTTATGAAACAGAATTCTGCCAGCCAAAACCCACAGAAAGGAACGTTAAAAAAAAAAAAAAAAAAAAGCTATATTAAGAAAATAGTGAAACTGGTAACTGAAGCCTGACGAACGTGCGCTTGGTGTACCATAAGGAAGTGCTAAACTCTTAGGGGTTAATCAGCGCCTGGGGAGCAATAGTCAGGTTAACCTCATTTTAGGGAGGGACCATCACCCAACAAATTTAAGACAGGTTACAGCTTTAGGTTTGAACCTGTCATCTCCGACAAGGAAGAAGAGACAGTACCACAAAACCGGCTGGCATTGTGGTACCGTCGAGGGTCTGAGATACCACCGACGATCTTGCGTACCACAGTGAGGTACCACAGTCTGAGAATATTCTTCAGGCTTGACGTCGAAATCTTAATGAAAAACGTCTTCGATTTTACTGCTGCCTGGCGAGTGCTTCTCCAAGTCTAGAAAGATTTCGTGGAACTGCTGCGGGTGTAGTGCCCCTCCACCTCGTCCTCGATCTCGTCCTCTACCTCGTCCTTGTCCTCTCGAGGCACTCGACCTTGCATTATGGCGTCTACTCGTTCCTTCAGTATAGTTTCCAACATTATCGACTTTTATATCAATTATTTCTTTACAAAAAATTCAGCGTAGAGACCAACCACGGAGACCACTACAACCACACGAGCAACCACGGAGACCACTACAACCACACGAGCAACCACGGAGACCACTACAACCACACGAGCAACCACGGAGACCACTACAACCACACGAGCAACCACGGAGACCACTACAACCACACGAGCAACCACGGAGACCACTACAACCACACGAGCAACCACGGAGACCACTACAACCACACGAGCAACCACGGAGACCACTACAACCACACGAGCAACCACGGAGACCACTACAACCACACGAGCAACCACGGAGACCACTACAACCACACGAGCAACCACGGAGACCACTACAACCACACGAGCAACCACGGAGACCACTACAACCACACGAGCAACCACGGAGACCACTACAACCACACGAGCAACCACGGAGACCACTACAACCACACGAGCAACCACGGAGACCACTACAACCACACGAGCAACCACGGAGACCACTACAACCACACGAGCAACCACGGAGACCACTACAACCACACGAGCAACCACGGAGACCACTACAACCACACGAGCAACCACGGAGACCACTACAACCACACGAGCAACCACGGAGACCACTACAACCACACGAGCAACCACGGAGACCACTACAACCACACGAGCAACCACGGAGACCACTACAACCACACGAGCAACCACGGAGACCACTACAACCACACGAGCAACCACGGAGACCACTACAACCACACGAGCAACCACGGAGACCACTACAACCACACGAGCAACCACGGAGACCACTACAACCACACGAGCAACCACGGAGACCACTACAACCACACGAGCAACCACGGAGACCACTACAACCACACGAGCAACCATGGAGACCACTACAACCACACGAGCAACCACGGAGACCACTACAACCACACGAGCAACCACGGAGACCACTACAACCACACGAGCAACCACGGAGACCACTACAACCACACGAGCAACCATGGAGGCCACTACAACCACACGAGCAACCACGGAGACCACTACAACCACACGAGCAACCACGGAGACCACTACAACCACACGAGCAACCACGGAGACCACTACAACCACACGAGCAACCACGGAGACCACTACAACCACACGAGTAACCACGGAGACCACTACAACCACACGAGCAACCACGGAGACCACTACAACCACACGAGCAACCACGGAGACCACTACAACCACACGAGCAACCACGGAGACCACTACAACCACACGAGCAACCACGGAGACCACTACAACCACACGAGCAACCACGGAGACCACTACAACCACACGAGCAACCACGGAGACCACTACAACCACACGAGCAACCACGGAGACCACTACAACCACACGAGCAACCACGGAGACCACTACAACCACACGAGCATCCACGGAGACCACTACAACCACACGAGCAACCACGGAGACCACTACAACCACACGAGCAACCATGGAGACCACTACAACCACACGAGTAACCACGGAGACCACTACAACCACACGAGCAACCACGGAGACCACTACAACCACACGAGCAACCACGGAGACCACTACAACCACACGAGCAAGCACGGAGACCACTACAACCACACGAGCAACCACGGAGACCACTACAACCACACGAGCAACCACGGAGACCACTACAACCACACGAGCAACCACGGAGACCACTACAACCACACGAGCAACCACGGAGACCACTACAACCACACGAGCAACCACGGAGACCACTACAACCACACGAGCAACCACGGAGACCACTACAACCACACGAGCAACCACGGAGACCACCACAACCACACCAGCAACCACGGAGACCACTACAACCACACGAGCAACCACGGAGACCACTACAACCACACGAGCAACCACGGAGACCACTACAACCACAAGAGCAACCACGGAGACCACTACAACCACACGAGCAACCATGGAGACAACACTACAACCACACGATCAACCATGGAGACAGCCATCACACGGGCAAAACACGGTGCATCAGGCCCACCATTCTGACCCCACCTGCCCCTACAATGCTTCACCCCCAACACACCAACCTCACCCCTCCATACTTGACCCTTACACTAACATCACCAGTCACCCCTCCACACAACCTTACCCCTCTACATGCAAACATTCCCCCATCCATCCTCGTCTGGTCCGACCATTACCTCGTGTACACAACTCATCCTGTGTAATGAAATATGAGAGGAAAAAATAGCTAGCTGCTGTTCTCACCATGTTACTCAGAAGTTACTCTCTCTTTAGTGCTTTTGTTCTCACCATGTATCTTCAGAAGCTAGTCTCTCTCTCTTCACTGCTGGTGTTCCCACCATGTATCTCAGAAGCTAGTCTCTCTCTCTTCACTGCTGGTGTTCCTACCATGTATCTCAGAAGCTAGTCTCTCTCTCTTCACTGCTGGTGTTCCCACCATGTATCTCAGAAGCTAGTCTCTCTCTCTTCACTGCTGGTGTTCCCACCATGTATCTCAGAAGCTAGTCTCTCTCTCTTCACTGCTGGTGTTCCTACCATGTATCTCAGAAGCTAGTCTCTCTCTCTTCACTGCTGGTGTTCCCACCATGTATCTCAGAAGCTAGTCTCTCTCTCTTCACTGCTGGTGTTCCTACCATGTATCTCAGAAGCTAGTCTCTCTCTCTTCACTGCTGGTGTTCCTACCATGTATCTTCAGAAGCTAGTCTCTCTCTCTTCACTGCTGGTGTTCCTACCATGTATCTCAGAAGCTAGTCTCTCTCTCTTCACTGCTGGTGTTCCCACCATGTATCTCAGAAGCTAGTCTCTCTCTCTTCACTGCTGGTGTTCCCACCATGTATCTCAGAAGCTAGTCTCTCTCTCTCTTCACTGCTGGTGTTCCCACCATGTATCTCAGAAGCTAGTCTCTCTCTCTTCACTGCTGGTGTTCCTACCATGTATCTCAGAAGCTAGTCTCTCTCTCTTCACTGCTGGTGTTCCTACCATGTATCTTCAGAAGCTAGTCTCTCTCTCTTCACTGCTGGTGTTCCTACCATGTATCTCAGAAGCTAGTCTCTCTCTCTTCACTGCTGGTGTTCCCACCATGTATCTCAGAAGCTAGTCTCTCTCTCTTCACTGCTGGTGTTCCCACCATGTATCTCAGAAGCTAGTCTCTCTCTCTTCACTGCTGGTGTTCCCACCATGTATCTCAGAAGCTAGTCTCTCTCTCTTCACTGCTGGTGTTCCTACCATGTATCTCAGAAGCTAGTCTCTCTCTCTTCACTGCTGGTGTTCCCACCATGTATCTCAGAAGCTAGTCTCTCTTCACTGCTGGTGTTCCTACCATGTATCTCAGAAGCTAGTCTCTCTCTCTTCACTGCTGGTGTTCCTACCATGTATCTCAGAAGCTAGTCTCTCTCTCTTCACTGCTGGTGTTCCCACCATGTATCTCAGAAGCTAGTCTCTCTTCACTGCTGGTGTTCCTACCATGTATCTCAGAAGCTAGTCTCTCTCTCTTCACTGCTGGTGTTCCTACCATGTATCTCAGAAGCTAGTCTCTCTCTCTTCACTGCTGGTGTTCCCACCATGTATCTCAGAAGCTAGTCTCTCTTCACTGCTGGTGTTCCCACCATGTATCTCAGAAGCTAGTCTCTCTTCACTGCTGGTGTTCCCACCATGTATCTCAGAAGCTAGTCTCTCTCTCTTCACTGCTGGTGTTCCTACCATGTATCTCAGAAGCTAGTCTCTCTCTCTTCACTGCTGGTGTTCCTACCATGTATCTCAGAAGCTAGTCTCTCTCTCTTCACTGCTGGTGTTCACACCATGTATCTCAGAAGCTAGTCTCTCTCTCTTCACTGCTGGTGTTCCTACCATGTATCTCAGAAGCTAGTCTCTCTCTCTTCACTGCTGGTGTTCCTACCATGTATCTCAGAAGCTAGTCTCTCTTTCTTCACTGCTGGTGTTCCTACCATGTATCTCAGAAGCTAGTCTCTCTCTCTTCACTGCTGGTGTTCCCACCATGTATCTCAGAAGCTAGTCTCTCTTCACTGCTGGTGTTCCCACCATGTATCTCAGAAGCTAGTCTCTCTCTCTTCACTGCTGGTGTTCCTACCATGTATCTCAGAAGCTAGTCTCTCTCTCTTCACTGCTGGTGTTCCTACCATGCATCTCAGAAGCTAGTCTCTCTCTCTTCACTGCTGGTGTTCCCACCATGTATCTCAGAAGCTAGTCTCTCTTCACTGCTGGTGTTCCTACCATGTATCTCAGAAGCTAGTCTCTCTCTTTTCACTGCTGGTGTTCCTACCATGTATCTCAGAAGCTAGTCTCTCTCTCTTCACTGCTGGTGTTCACACCATGTATCTCAGAAGCTAGTGTCTCTCTCTTCACTGCTGGTGTTCCTACCATGTATCTCAGAAGCTAGTCTCTCTCTCTTCACTGCTGGTGTTCCCACCATGTATCTCAGAAGCTAGTCTCTCTTCACTGCTGGTGTTTCTACCAGACACTTCGGGGCTCTGGTGGCCTGGTGGTTAACGCTCTCGCTTCACACGGTGAGGGCCTGGGTTCGATTCCCAGCCAGAGTAGAAACATTGGACGTGTTTCTTTCCACCTGTTGTCTATGTTCCCCATCAGTAAAATGGGTACCTGGGTGTTAGTCGACTGGTGTGGGTCGCATCCTGGGACACTGACCTAAGGAGGCCTGGTCACAGACCGGGCCGCGGGGGCGTTGACCCCCGGAACTCTCTCCAGATAAACTCTCCAGATATCAATTGTAAACTAACACTAATCAGGAGAGTGTACCATCAGGTGAGTGTACCATCAGGTATGTGTGTGTGTGTACCATCAGGTGAGTGTACCATCAGGTGTGTGTGTGTACCATCAGGTGAGTGTACCATCAGGTGAGTGTGTACCATCAGGTGAGTGTGTGTACCATCAGGTGAGTGTGTGTACCATCAGGTGTGTGTGTGTACCATCAGGTGTGTGTGTGTACCATCAGGTGAGAGTGTACCATCAGGTGAGAGTGTACCATCAGGTGTGTGTACCATCAGGTGTGTGTACCATCAGGTGAGTGTACCATCAGGTGAGTGTGTACCATCAGGTGAGTGTGTACCATCAGGTGAGTGTGTACCATCAGGTGAGTGTGTACCATCAGGTGAGTGTACCATCAGGTGAGTGTGTACCATCAGGTGAGTGTACCATCAGGTGAGTGTGTACCATCAGGTGAGTGTGTACCATCAGGTGAGTGTGTACCATCAGGTGAGTGTGTACCATCAGGTGAGTGTGTACCATCAGGTGAGTGTGTACCATCAGGTGAGTGTACCATCAGGTGAGTGTGTACCATCAGGTGAGTGTGTACCATCAGGTGAGTGTGTACCATCAGGTGAGTGTGTACCATCAGGTGAGTGTACCACCAGGTGAGTGTGTACCATCAGGTGAGTGTGTACCATCAGGTGAGTGTGTACCATCAGGTGAGTGTGTACCATCAGGTGAGTGTGTACCATCAGGTGAGTGTGTACCATCAGGTGAGTGTGTACCATCAGGTGAGTGTGTACCATCAGGTGAGTGTGTACCATCAGGTGAGTGTGTACCACCAGGTGAGTGTACCATCAGGTGAGTGTGTACCATCAGGTGAGTGTGTACCATCAGGTGAGTGTGTACCATCAGGTGTGTACCATCAGGTGAGTGTACCATCAGGTGAGTGTACCATCAGGTGAGTGTGTACCATCAGGTGTGTACCATCAGGTGAGTGTACCATCAGGTGAGTGTACCATCAGGTGAGTGTACCATCAGGTGAGTGTACCATCAGGTGAGTGTACCATCAGGTGAGTGGGTGCATCACTGCGGGGTCACAATCCTTCAGGGACCCCAAGTCCTGTAGATATTTCCTGGACTTTTAACAGTAACGTAGAAGGGGAGTCTTGCAGCACACGTTCACACCTGATGCTGGTTACAGATGCTAGTCACAGATGCTAGTCAAAGATGTTAGTCACAGATGCTAGTCACAGATGCTAGTCACTGATGCTAGTCACTGATGCTAGTCACTGATGCTAGTCACTGATGCTAGTCACTGATGCTAGTCAAAGATGTTAGTCACAGATGCTAGTCACTGATGCTAGTCACTGATGCTAGTCACTGATGCTAGTCAAAGATGTTAGTCACAGATGCTAGTCACAGATGCTAGTCACTGATGCTCGTCACTGATGCTAGTCACTGATGCTAGTCACAGATGCTAGTCACAGATGCTAGTCACTGATGCTAGTCACTGATGCTAGTCACTGATGCTAGTCACAGATGCTAGTCACAGATGCTAGTCACAGATGCTAGTCAAAGATGCTAGTCACAGATGTTAGCCACAGATGCTAGTCACAGATGCTAGCCACAAATGCTAGTCACAGATGCTAGTCACAGATGTTAGCCACAGATGCTAGTCACAGATGCTAGCCACAAATGCTAGTCACAGATGCTAGTCACAGATGTTAGCCACAGATGCTAGTCACAGATGCTAGCCACAAATGCTAGTCACAGATGCTAGTCACAGATGTTAGCCACAGATGCTAGTCACAGATGCTAGCCACAAATGCTAGTCACAGATGCTAGTCACAGATGTTAGCCACAGATGCTAGTCACAGATGTTAGCCACAGACGCTAGTCACAGATGCTAGCCACAAATGCTAGCCACAAATGCTAGTCACAGATGCTAGTCAAAGATGCTAGTCACAGATGTTAGCCACAGATGCTAGTCACAGATGCTAGCCACAAATGCTAGTCACAGATGCTAGTCAAAGATGCTAGTCACAGATGTTAGCCACAGATGCTAGTCACAGATGTTAGCCACAGATGCTAGTCACAGATGCTAGTCACATTCAAATTGTGTATGCCTGCGCCTGCAGCTGCAGTCCATTAAAGAAGCATGTATAACAGATGGCAGCGGGTACCTACAAGAACGATTATATTGTGCTTTACACCTCACTCTAAGCCTATGTATGCCCTATGTGTCCATGTATTGTTTGTAACGGCTTGATAAAACTCCTGGAGAGTGAAACGTTGCCACACTGTCACATTAGTTGCACTTGTGTCCTTTTACCTAACATATTGTCGGTAATTCTACCAATATTAATGCAAGGACGAGTGTGGTATCCTACACTATAACAGTTATGTTGTTAGGTAAGACACATATGCAACAGTTAGGTATCTTTATTATGAAACGTTTCGCCTACACAGTAGGCTTCTTCAGTCAAGTACAGAAAAGTTGATAGAAGCAGAAGATACTTGAAGACGATGTAATCAGTCCATCACCCTTAAAGTTTTGAGGTGGTCAGTCCCTCAGTCTGGAGAAGAGCATTGTTCCATAGTATGAAACAATATGGAGATGAAGTGACAGAATGGAGCTTTTTATAGCGCCAAGAGGTGAGACGTAGGCCACTAGGAGAGGTAAGAACTCAGATGTTGAAAGGTCAGGTCCCTCTCAAATCCAGCCGCTCTCACTAGTGGAAGTTGTCGAAGTTGATTGCAGGTCTGTACCAAGATACCCTTGTGTTGCAGTGTCTGACAGATTGAACAGTTATGTTTCTGGCCAACGGAGCACCGACAGCTCAGCATTGCTATAAGAAGACTCTCACCGAGAAGCAACAGTGCTAAGCACTAACAAATGAAGGGATGTAAATCTCTACAGAAAATCAGCACAAGGCACATATTCTATAACGAAACAGGCAGTATATGTAAGCTGCTCCTTACGAAGGATATATGCACTGAAAGGTTTGTCTCAGTATGTATACAATGAGTTTATTTTAATCCTAATTTTAGGGATTAAAATTAACTCACTGTATACACAGTGAAAGTGAACAGCTTTCATCAAGGCTTAAACACCCTCATGGAGTCAATGAGCTTTAAACCCTATTAACCAACAGCTCATTAGAGCGCTGATAACCAAACAACATATAAGCTGGCTGTAGCATAAGTTAAGTAGCTACACAGACGGACACTTATTTCTAGATGTGAGAGGCTCTTAGACCCTTTGTGTGCTTAAAAGTCAACTTTAGTTACTGAATACAACACTGTGTCTTTTACAGGATTTCAGAAAAAGAAATCTCTTCTTAAAGTCAAAAACCGATTTGTAGAAAAAAATTATTATAGAAATTCAAGTAACTTACAGCGACTTATTTCTTGCACAGCTTTTAGCTAATGTCATCTCTCACAATAATTATTAAAAATTATTCAGGAAGGTCAGGAACAAATTACAGTGAACACTATTCACTACCCGTAGTGCTCTGCCCTTATCAGGGACAATGCACAAAGAGGAATTTTTGTACAGGAGTCGTTCCATACTAAGTGTGCACATTTGATACTTGCTGATCTTGAGGGGCCAGGTACCCGCAGTGGGTGCAGTGCATCCCACGTTTTTACCAGACAGTTCACAACTGACACTCGTGCGGTAGAGTTGTGCTTCGCTCTTTGTGAACATTTGAAGTTTTGTACTTTTCGAAACTCAAGCTTTGTTTTTAGTCAGTTACCCATCACTGAGCAAGAACATCAGAAAGCGTCATTTTAATGAACATTAGGAAAATGCGTTCTTATTGTAGGTCTGTTAGGAAAACCATTGTGTACTGTTTGTGAAAACACTCAGATAATGGAAGACACGATCTTAACAGATAATGGAAGACACGATCTTAACAGATAATGGAAGACACGATCTTAACTGATAATGGAAGACACGATCTTAACAGATAATGGAAGACACGATCTTAACAGATAATGGAAGACACGATCTTAACAGATAATGGAAGACACGATCTTAACAGACAATGGAAGACACGATCTTAACAGACAATGGAAGACACGATCTTAACAGACAATGGAAGACACGATCTTAACAGGCACTATAAAAAAAATCTGGCTGAAATAGAAGAAAAACTGAAGTTTGTGCTTGGGTTTTAGTTATGGAAAAAGTATGTATGTGATTAAGAAAAAGGATAAGTAAAAAAAAAACAGAAGACAAAATATATATTTTTAGAAGAAGTTGTGAAAGTCTGGCGGCGACGGAAGCGTCTTAGGGAAGAGAAGCCTTTCCTAGCCTAGTAAATATCAGTGCATTCGAGATGAAGTTAAAATTGTGTACCTCTCAGAAAATGAGGATTTGAGCCAGTTGCCACATTTAAAAAAACAGTGAATGTGCTGAAGATAATGGCAATTTTATAGAATATAATAATAAAATCAGATTATTGCAAGTCATCTGAAAATTGTTTTAATGATTGTTAAAAAAACTATACTCACATTTATAAACCGATTTTCACTTAGCGAACAAAAAATCCCTGTACAGATGTCTAGTGGAACAACGTACAGATGTCTAGTGGAACAACGTACAGATGTCTAGTGGAACAACGTACAGATGTCTAGTGGAACAACGTACAGATGTGAACAAGCATTTTTCATCCACGAAATTGATAAAAAATGAACTAATTCATATTTGAGGAATTCTCTGCCGCTCTTAGTAACTAATTTAACTCCAGACATTACAAGCTTTGCGAAATCAAAGCAGACTCAAAAGTCTCATTAACGTAAGTAATTTTGTCTTGATATTAAATAATTTTATGTAAAAATGCTAAATATGTCCACATTAACATTTTTAAATGACTGAATGGGGGTACAAGTGTCGTTTGGCGCATCTAAACTTAGAGCGTGAAAAAAAAAATGGCGCATTTAATGCAAAAAGTTCTTCTTCTGTTGGGTTTCAGGGCCAATGACAGCATACGCCGTATCGAGCCCGGAATGCATAAGGTTGTCCATCCCTGTGCTAGAGGCTGGATCCTCAAACTTCCGATAAGGGAGTGTTTCTCGACCCGCCCGTGGTACTGGACCAGTTGAAAAAACAAGAGGGGGATTGAACCCCACTCTATCCACTGAGCTGAGAACAGGAAGTGGTTTGAAGTGTATTATTTCAGAACCTAAGAATCCATAATTGCACAGAACGAAAAGATGGATAACAAATATTTAAAGGTAAACTCAACAAATTACTTCCATTTTAACCTTGTTCTTTTTTACTGCTTATAACGATCGATGGGTTGACTTAGTGATCGATGGGTTGACTTAGCGATCGATGGGTTGACTTAGCGATCGATGGGTTGGCTTGCTGATCGATGGGTTGGCTTGCTGATCGATGGGTTGGCTTGCTGATCGATGGGTTGGCTTGCTGATCGATGGGTTGGCTTGCTGATCGATGGGTTGGCTTGCTGATCGATGGGTAGGCTTGCTGATCGATGGGTAGGCTTGCTGATCGATGGGTTGGCTTGCTGATCGATGGGTTGGCTTGCTGATCGATGGGTTGGCTTGCTGATCGATGGGTTGGCTTGCTGATCGATGGGTTGGCTTGCTGATCGATGGGTTGGCTTGCTGATCGATGGGTTGGCTTGCTGATCGATGGGTTGGCTTGCTGATCGATGGGTAGGCTTGCTGATCGATGGGTAGGCTTGCTGATCGATGGGTCGACTTAGCGATCGATGGGTCGACTTAGCGATCGATGGGTTGACTTAGTGATCGATGGGTTGGCTTGCTGATCGATGGGTTGGCTTGCTGATCGATGGGTCGACTTGGTGATTAAACAAAATTAGGTTAGGTTCCCCTATGTAAAAGATTTAGAGCGGGCAGTGGGAAACAATCCCGCCTGCCCTCCTTTACCTGCCCTTCATCATCTGCCCTTCTTCCCTCCAACAGCCCCACCTGCCCTCCTTCCTTCTCCCTCCCCACACTCTCAACCCCCCCTCCACCCCATTCCTCCACTTCCTCCTCCGAGCTTTCTAAACTTGCCAAGACCTTGTGTCTTCCTCTTCCGCTTGTTCCTCTCAAACTTCTCCAAAAATTTAGTTTTTGGTTTCCCTTGTTCCTCGTAGTTCCTGAGCCTCCACTTTGCTGCCTTGTCTCCTCAATTATCTTTCCTTCCCAATTATAATAATAACAAAAATATAGCGAAAGCATGTAGAAGCTATGCAGTGCCTTGGGGAGGAAAGGTAATTAGGTTCGATCCAAGGGAAAGGAGGGTAGTTCTAATTCCTTGGAGGAAAAGCCTTACACCAGCATCAGAGTACAACTCACGAAGGTCGATTTGAAATAAACGTTCGTGCGCGTCACAAATTTGCAATTAATTTTTACTTATTAGTATATATATATCGTGCCGAATAGGTAAAACTTGCGACTCTGACTTAAACAGCAACGCTCTTCTTGCCGAATAAGGCAAGCGAAAATTTGTGTATGCAATAATTTTGCAAAAATCATTCTGAACCTAACGAAAAAATAAATTTTATTGTGTTTGTTTATTATTAAATTATTGTAAACTTATCTAAAATATATTTAGTTGGATTAGGCTAAATTAAATTGCGCTTGTTATAATAAGGTTAGTTAAGTTTTCTAAGGTTCTTTTGGTACAAAATTATTAATTTTTAGAGTAACATAATGGAAAAAATGTATAAGAATGTATAAGAATTTTTTTTAGCTTTAATATATATATATATATATATATATATATATATATATATATATATATATATATATATATATATATATATATATATATATATATATATATATATATATATATATATTATATATATATATATATATATATTATATATTATATATAATCAAACCTCTAAACCCGTAAGTGCGACTAGTTAATGGTCCAAGTCTGACCGAAAGTTCATTATAAGTTTTCGTCTCCTAAGTTAAAGTTATTGTTGTATTGTTCCAGTCACGGCATTGTGACCTTTTTTATTCTCCGTAGAAGAACATATTAAATTTCAGATGTCTGTCAGTACACACTCGTCCACCCTTCTCGTATATTTAGTTTTCGTTTTCTGTGTTATATTTCTTCCTGCCGCTTTTACCGAGTTCCCTGTTTTTCTACGTTCGTGTCATCCTTGTACTTCCCTTGTTTTCCTCGCATTTTAATGAGCTGGATTATTTAGAGGAAGTATAGTGTTGGGCCTCTGCTACCTTCCTTTCTAAACTTGGTGTTGTTGCTATTGAGTATATTCGGGTGATTCTTGTTGAAAACCTGCATGTGACGTCTGACATGCATGATCACCGTCACTTCCACAGTGTCGACTACTTCGCTCACCTGCATGATCACCGTCACTTCCACAGTGTCGACAACTTCGCTCACCTGCATGATCACCGTCACTTCCACAGTGTCGACTACTTCGCTCACCTGCATGATCTACACGACTGACTTCCAAGACACTGATGTTGACAGAGCTACCACCTATGATCGGCAACCCTCATTACTAGGCCTTTTTACTCTCTCCCCTGCGGGCTCTTGTTGCTTCACTCCGTCATTAGGTTCACTATTCGTGTTTTGCTCTCCCACCTTCCATCAACGAAGACTCACATTTTTCCAGAAGTCATCTTTTAATTTATTCTCTGGCTTGGGTATCGAAGACTGTAGCGCAGTTCTAGGATCTGCACAAATTGGGAATACATCCAGTACGAACTGTATCCAGCCAAAAACAAAATGGTGCAAATTTTATGCTTTGGGCATCTGTAAGCATGGAATATCGGGGAAAACAAATGGGACATGCAACTTTGAGCATCCCAAGAAATGCCGCGACATCTAGTCTAAAGGAGTGTGTCATTCTTCTACTTGCAAATTCTTCCACCCTGAGATGTGCCTCTCTTCGTTCCTTAAAAAATCATTGTTACAACACTAACTGCTCCACATACTACTGAAAAGGGACCAGGAGGTACACACCCCGTATAACAAATAGTTACAGTAGTTATGAAAACTCCACTCCAAGTGAGTTTTTTAGAGGCAGGGAAGGAAGAAAATGGAAAGAAATCGCCAAAATAGTTCACCTCGGAGCCTTGTTAGACTGGAGGCAGAGCCAGTGCCCCCTTCCCTCAAGAATCACAACTACTGATGCCAACAACAAAATTCCCTCAACAAACACGCAACACGACCTCATTTATATTTGCTAATACACACGGCCTTAAGCCATCCACCAACAAAATACCTTTCATCAGTGGACTTTAGGTAAATCAAATGCAATGTTTGCAGCCTTCACAGAGACCCACGCCAAAGATTACTTTAATTGTGAAATATGGATAACTGGGTACAACCTTTTCAGATGCGACAGAAAAACAAGTAACAAGGGGGGGGGGAGTGGCCTGTATGTCAATGAGGCGCTCATTTGCACGGAGATACTGAACACCACAGATGATGTAGTGGAAGTTCTAACAGTAAAAATCGAGAACCAAAACTTAGTCATTGTGATTGTATATAAGCCACCAGATACAACTTCTCAACAGTTCAAGAAACAGATATCGAAAATTGACTCCTGTCTGAAAAACCTTCCAGCCCCATCCCCAAACATCTTGCTGCTTGATGATTTCAATCTGAGTCATACAAAACGGAAGAATGTAGCAAATAATGTTGTAGCAGAAATAATCCCTGGAGGCAGCTGTTGCAACCCCTGAATGGGTTACAATGATTATTATGTATATATGTAATGTATATTATCTTTTCATATAATTTTATATTGCTTATATTTGCGATAATAGCTAAATCGTAAATGTATGACTTTATATTATTATTTGACTGTAATATTCTTATTTAGCTTATGTTGTTAGGATGTATATAAAATGTGCTCAGTTAGGCTAGATTGTCAAACTACTGTAATTATCGTTTGTCGCTCGTTATACTGCCGGCTTCTGAGCTGCAGTTGTCCACGTAGCTATCACGTGATCGAGGGGGGGGTGTCCTCACCTCTCGTGAAATAGTCAGTCTTTTGGAGACTCGCTTGCTGGTTGGACGGATTGTCTGTCTCATTATTCTTGTTAGTTCTGTAGAACTTTGTTCACAGAACATTGTATAGACTTAGTGATTTTCGACGTTGTACTGAGGTTGTGTGTCACATTGACACTCTGAACATCTCAGGTCCCGAGCTATAGCTTCTGACCTAATTTTGTACTGGTTCCTGTGTATTGTCACAGTCACAGTTTTCCTATGCTGAACGAAGATTCAGTATTATGGGAGTGTTGTAACTTTTGTGGAGGATCTGCTGATGGTCCCTACTTAGTGTCGTTATATTATTTCCCAGTTCCTGATTTTGTGTCGCAGTCGCTTGATATTGCATTGCTATTGGGCTTAGCATTCTTTGTTGTTCAAGCAGACTGTTCGTGTTGCCAGTCGGTCAAGAAGTTAGTTTATTTGAGGACTTTGTCAGTCACTTGTTTAAGTCTTATTCGAGTCTTGAGACATAGCTAACTACTTAAGAGCACTTACACGCATACACACACTTGTACATATTTGTAATATCTTATTAAATGTTAATGTACCTGACGGTACTTAAGAATTATAAATGTGATATGTGCTTTCAGCACAATAACATTGAACTCGAGAGATTGATTTTATTTTGATTGCTGTAATTAATTTAATTTGATAATATACCTCTAGACAACTTATAGACTTAATAAATTTATTAAATTTTAATTTCTCTAGTTAGTAGCCTACCAGTTGTAATCCTAAAGCACTATTGAACCATACTGAATTTTAATGGATAATTGGACAAGGATACTGACTACTTGTTACGAAAACCCAGTAACAGGCTGGATGCTAGAAGGGCAGTCCTTTCTAGTATTCACTGGAGATCTCTAAGCTTTTAGAATCGCGTTTTTTGTAACAGCAGCTCAGATGAAAAGTCACACACACACAGGAGCTGCTGAATTTCTGCAATAAACACACCCTAAACCATCAGACAGTGGACCAACAAGACTGGAGAACACACTTGACCTTATTTTCACAAATAATGAGGACCTGGTAAGAAACATTACTATCAAAAACAACTAATTCTGATCACAATCTAATCGAGGTCAGACTTCCATGCACAGAGGTCCTGATCACCAAAATATATACAGCTATGAGGGTACCTTCACCAAATTCAGTTTCAACAATAACATCAACTGGGATCAGGTAAACTATGTCCTAAATGAAACCTTGAAAATATCAACTTCCTGGTAGCTGAAGTATGTTCAAGGCATATTCTCCCAAGAAAAAAGAAGAGAAGAAGTAAACTGGAGAGAGGAGGATTCTCTACAAGACAAGGCGAAAAGCCACTGAGCTCCTCAATGCTCAATATTTTCCACTTCAGGGAAATGGAAAATACTGAGTTTAAGTTGAAGGACTCATACAGGATTCAGGAGAGACAAGAGGAGCTAAAACCTATTAGTGAAACTGAAAGAAATTCGAAATATTTCTGTTCATATGCCAAAACAAGGCAAAAACCACATCTAGTATAGGGTCCCTGCTCAGACAAGATGGATCTTACACAGACGACAACAAAGAAATGAGTAAGATACTGAAATCTCAATACGACTCTGTGTTTAGTGAGCCACTAATCAGTCTAAAGATACACAATCCAAACAATTTTTTCATGAATAAGCCTCAAAACCCCTGTCAATGTATGCCAAATTTCTGACATAACCCTAATTCCACTAGACTGAGAAAACTATTGACAACATGCCCATCCACTCAGCCCCAGGCCCAGACTCGTGGAACTCTGTGTTCATTAAGAACCCCTCTCACGGGCTCTTAAGTATGCTATGGAGGAGGAGCATAGACACAGGTGAGATTCCAGTCACTAAAAACAACAGATATAGACCCACTTCATAAAGGTGGCAGCAAAGCAATAGCTAAGAACTATAGACCAATAGCTCTAACGTCCCACATCATAAAAATCTTTTGAAAGAGTTTTACGAAGCATGATTGCAAACCACTTGGATTCCCAACAACTGCGAAATTCAGGGCAACATGGGTTCAGAGCAGGTCGCTCCTGCCTCTCGCAACTGCTGGATCATTATGATACGGTCTTGGATGCACTGGAAAACAAACAGAATGCAGATGTAATATATACAGACCTTGCAAAAGCCTTTGACAATTGCGATTATGGTGTAATGGCGCACAAAATGCATGCTTGAGAGATAACTGGCAAAGTAGGCAGATGAATCTTCAACTTTCTAACCAATCGAGCACAGAATACTCGCCCATATCCTGTTCTTCATCCTCATATCAAACAGAGATGTAAACCATAGCACCGTATCATCCTCCGTAGACGATACTAGGATCTGCACGAGTGCCATCTACCGAGGACAGCAAATCTCCAAGAAGATATAAACCAAGTTTTCCAATGGGCAACAGAGAACAATATGATGCTCAATGAAGACAAATTCCAACTACTCCGTTATGGAAAACTGGAGGAAATAATATCAAAACCCCAATGAAAAGTAGGGGCACCATTAGTACACTAAAACACAATAAGTGTCCGGGGCCCAAGACTGTTCAATAGCCTCCCACCAGCCACAAGGGGAAAGTCAGTGCCGGATCAGCCGGGCTGTGGTTCGTACATTGGACTACGTGCAATCAGCAGTAACAGCCTAGTTGACCAGGCCCTTATCCACCGGGAGGCCTGGTCATGGGTGGGGGCGCTGATACCCGTAATACCCACCAGGTAGATTATTTTTAAGTGGTCTCTCATCATACTGCTGTGTTGTCCTGATCCAGGTCTAGCGAAGACGTTGGGTACCCGGATTGCGAGATCTAGAGGTGCTTATCGGATACAGCAAGTATCTTTAAGACGCAACGCTGATTATCAGCGTTGCGTCGCGGCGCAATTCGTATCTTCTTTTGTCACAGTTTGGGACTCCTGTTGCCTTACAGGAGATTCACTACTTTGATTCCTCACATTCCAGTGTTCTGCGCATGACTGGTCTTTCATTGGGTCCCTGGACATGTTAAAGGTCTTGAATCTGCGGACTTTCCTCGTTCTGCGGCGCAAGACCCATCTATCTCCCGTAGGTATGTCTCCTCTAGACTATTTTCTCATTCTGTTTCGAAACATAAATGATCATAGCAGTGCCACAGTCTACACTGAGGATCAGCCAGCTCCTTCCAATCAAATCACATCTGAAAGTCTAGCGTTCGGCTTTCCACCAGTGTCGGGAAGAGCCCTTTTATCGTCCCTGCAGCCTCGTACAGAGGCACCTCAGAGACTGAAGACATTTCTTAAATATAAAGTTTCTAAGCAATAAAGTTTCTTAAATCTAAAATTTCTAAAGCATTTATGTCACACCTCACAGACGAACATCACTAACAGTTCAATACGTCTTGAATGAGTCATTTTTCAAAGGGTCCCATAGTTTGTTTTCCATCCCTTTTTTTTCGACAATCATTGACCATTACTCTGGCTGCTGTTCTTACCGTCAGTCTCATCTTTTATGTCGCTTCTATATATGATTTGTTAAGATGACACAGACATCTAATCGCCTCAACCTGCACAAGTATTTTTCTTTATCGTCTAGTGTTGTATAAACCATACAGGTTTAACGATTTTTTTTAATTTAAATATATTTCCTTCTTTATTTTATCCTCGTTTGCTCCACGATCCTTCCTTCCTTCCCCTCCCTCCTCCCCTGACTCACTCTCTCTCTCTCTCTCTCTCTCTCTCTCTCTCTCTCCCCCTCTCGGGTTTAGCACATTTATTAATTTATTTGACCTTTACCATAGTCTTCTGGTTTCTGCGTTTCTTCTCAAAATTTATTTTCATTAAACTGGTCCTATTTTTTCTGAACTATGCTTTTATTTTCTTAAAACTCCTACTGTTTTCATTTTCTCTCATCCCAGCTTCTTTTTTTCCACCTGTCTTGCCAGCTCGTGACCCAGCTTCCTCCTCCTCCTCCTCCTCCTGCCCATCTCCCGTGTCCTACATTTTTCTTTCTTCGTCTCCGACAACTTAGCCAAACTTCCTTCCCCCTCCCTCGTCTCCCCCTCACACATTTTCCTCACACATTTTTCTCCAGTAAAATTATTCTGCCATGCACTCACTAATTTCACCATATTTCATTCCTTGCTTCCCTCTAATCTGCTCTTGTTACGCGCACCCAGCAAGGGCAGGCAGGTGCAGGGATCTGTAATCTGTGCTACCCTTTCTTGGTGCTGGGCTCTTGATCAAAAGAATTAGAGCTACCTTCCTCTTTCTCAGGTCACACATGATTACCTCCCATTCTCTATACACTGTACGAGTCTTACGGATCTAGCGCTTCGAACACATTATAATCCGTTTCGGTCCGACTTGGACCATTTACAAGGTCAAATTGTGACTTTGTAAATGGTCCCATTGTGACTGTGTAAATGGTCCCATTGTGACTGTAAATGGTCCCATTGTGACTGTAAATGGTCCCATTGTGACTGTGTAAATGGTCCCATTGTGACTGTAAATGGTCCCATTGTGACTGTGTAAATGGTCCCATTGTGACTGTGTAAATGGTCCCATTGTGACTGTAAATGGTCCCATTGTGACTGCAAATGACTGTAAATGGTCACATTGTGACTTTGTAAATCGTTCAAGTCGGACCGAAACGTCGTCTTAAGCCTCTCTCTCTCTCTCCTATGTACGGTTGTTTGTATAGTGTTCCAGTCACGGTATTGTGTCTTTTCGTTCTGTAACCCCAAGTGTCTCACGAAATCGCAATAACACGATTGCAAACAAAATCACAGAGCGAGTGGGGGATCGAACCCACGACAAACGAGACACAAAACACTCAGTCCTGCGAGTGTAAGGACTCGCCTGCAATGAATTCGAGTTCCATTCGTTCTGTGATTCAATGTGTGTTTCTGTGGCTGGGAGTTCCAGGAGACTTAACCCATAACTCACGCCACTTGGTCCTAATTGCACTCAGGAGAATCAGAAACTGTATCAAAACCATTACATGGCATAACAGCTTCAGTTATCCCCCGCAAGAGACCCAGTATCTATACTTTAACATCCCCAATGGGTCCAGGAACTGGAGACTGACAATCCTTAAGTCAAAGAAATGCTATTCTACACACTTGCAGTGGAGCTGGACAGACACCTCAAGTCAGTACCTGATCAGCCGGGGTGTGGCTCGTACGTCGGTTTGCGTGCAGCCATCAGTAACAGCCTGGATGATCAGACCCTGATCCACCGCTAGGCGTGGTCATAGACCGCGCCGCGAGGGCGCTGAGTGCCCTGAAACCCCCTCCAGGTATATTAACGAAGCGCAGGAACTGGAACTCAACTAAGCCAAACACTGAAAATTAGACAAATCAAAGCACTGTAGAGATACCCTCAAAAGTAGGGTGACCCAGGAGCTGTAAGTCAACATCAGCTGCAGATATCAGGAACACAAAGAAATTTTCAAGGATGTGATGAATGTTTAGGCCAGCAGGCTGCCAACAACAACAGCCTGGTAGACCAGGCAAGCACCAGAAAATCCTGGCCCCCAAGCCGGGCTACGGTAGTAGCAAAACTAAATCGTAACACGCAGATCACAGGTACATCAAGAAGCCCAGGAGCTGTAGCTGGACCCACTCAAGCACACTGTAAATTTGAGATCAATCAGAGGAATCATCGTGAAGATACCCCGTCCGTAGAAGATATCGTGAGAGTCCATAACAGGCACAGGAGCTGCACCAATCACAAGTATTTTCAGGCTATCGTACGGAAAACTGAAGAAAAAATAGCCACTGACAGCCACTATAGTCAAGTTCTAATTAGGTTTCACCACTAAAGAGTTAACTATAGAGGGTTTCCTTTTTTCTTCCTAAGTGGGGAGCACCTAAGTACCCATGTCTTCTAATACGTTCATTTTTCCACGATAATCTACCTTATTCATAATTAGTAACACATCTGCTTTGTTTCGTAAGGTGAAGTCCAGGATCTTTCCTTAATTCATGGTCTAACTTAACAAATCTTTGAGGACAATTGTGTTCTCCTCAGATTTAAGTTATACCATGAATTAAGGAACGATCCTGGACTCCACTTTACGAAACAGACAAAGCAAATGAAATAGTAATTATGGACAAGGTAGATTATAGTGGAAAAATGAACATGATATTAGAAGACGGAGGAACTTACGTGCCTCTTAAGAATGCCTATTTTAATCGGGTTCAGATTTCCCAACACTGGAAAAATAATCTACGAAACGAAAAGTTTGGTGGGTATGGATGGGTTATTTGACTGATAAAGTCCACCACGTAGGCGAAACGTTTCAAAAATGAAGATCCAACTGTTGTCCATGCGTCTTAATCACCTTGTCGGTATTTCACACCAATGGTCAACAAACCCACATGGGTTTTTGTTGCTGAAATACAATCGAGTTTGTCGTATGGAAAACCCTAATTAATAAAACTGCTACGAATGATTTCTGTATTTCGAAAAGTTGCGTTGCTGTCCTTAATGGACACTAACCTTCTCACAAAGTGTCGAGTTCGTTAAAAAGCAATGAAAAAAAAATTGAGAATTACTACGCATTACCTTTAAATTATATAGATTACAGCCCACATTAAGAGTAATGAAAAGGCGCTTCTCCTTTCCTTCTTAATTAGTAGTCTTACTCAGGTAGACAGTGAAGCACCACACAGTGTTAAGTAAGATGTATGTGAAGCATTTGCGTATTTTTATTCCCAAACGTTTCGCCTTAGGTCAAATACAGAGGCGGCGCAGCAGAAGCAGTGGAGATGTAAAGATGTAATTTGTTAGGTAAAATGTAAACAAAGGCAAGTAATGTGACATTTTGTGGCAACGTTTCGCTCTCCGGGAGCTTTGTCATGCTATCACGGCTTGACAAAGCTCCTAAAGAGCGAAACCTTGCTACAGTAAATGTCACATTAGTTACACCTGTGTCCATTTACCTAACACCGTCGGTAATCTACCAACATTATTACACGATGTAATTTGCTTCTGCCTCTGTATTCGACCGAGGAAGATGAATTAGATACATGTGCAACATCTGGGTATCTCGTAGACGTTTCGTCATCCAGTGGCTTTATCAATACAAGTAAAGATACCCAGATGTTACACGTGTCTTATTCGTCAACCTGTATTCACACAGTGTTGGAAGAACCAGCTCCTGGGGATGAATTAGAAGCCACAGGGGGCGAAACATCTTCAAATAAAGATACCCAGATGTTGAACATATAATTCTTCAGCACCTGGAGCATGCAAGACAGCGGAGCTCCGCAAGTTTCGCTCGCGGTGCTAATACTGGCATGTAAATAAGACACACAATGCTAGTTATGGCATTGTATTGAGAAGACGTTTAGTTCACCAAGGGCGAAACGTCTTCAAAGCAAAAGCCCCTGGTGGACGAAACGTCTTCATAATAAAATGCCATACCCTGTATTCTGTGTCTTATTTACACGTATCGCCCACACAGATTCTTGTACTGCCAATAAAATTGCTTAATACAGTGAAAGGCTTAGGCCTACGCGACAGCTGTTAAAAGAAACTAACGGATTTACTAGTCATGGGCACTTTCCCCGCTGTCATGGCAACTTGTGGTGGTTGTAGTCACTTTCCCCGCTATCATGGCAACTTGTGGTGGTTGTAGTCACTTTCCCCGCTATCATGGCAACTTGTGGTGGTTGTAGTCACTTTCCCCGCTATCATGGCAACTTGTGGTGGTTGTAGTCACTTTCCCCGCTGTCATGGCAACTTGTGGTGGTTGTAGTCACTTTCCCCGCTATCATGGCAACTTGTGGTGGTTGTAGTCACTTTCCCCGCTGTCATGGCAACTTGTGATGGCTGTAGTCACTTTCCCCGCTATCATGGCAACTTGTGGTGGTTGTAGTCACTTTCCCCGCTATCATGGCAACTTGTGGTGGTTGTAGTCACTTTCCCCGCTATCATGGCAACTTGTGGTGGTTGTAGTCACTTTCCCCGCTGTCATGGCAACTTGTGATGGCTGTAGTCACTTTCCCCGCTATCATGGCAACTTGTGGTGGTTGTAGTCACTTTCCCCGCTATCATGGCAACTTGTGGTGGTTGTAGTCACTTTCCCCGCTATCATGGCAACTTGTGGTGGTTGTAGTCACTTTCCCCGCTATCATGGCAACTTGTGATGGCTGTAGTCACTTTCCCCGCTATCATGGCAACTTGTGGTGGCTGTAGTCACTTTCCCCGCTCTCATGGCAACTTGTGATGGCTGTAGTCACTTTCCCCGCTATCATGGCAACTTGTGGTGGTTGTAGTCACTTTCCCCGCTATCATGGCAACTTGTGGTGGTTGTAGTCACTTTCCCCGCTGTCATGGCAACTTGTGATGGCTGTAGTCACTTTCCCCGCTATCATGGCAACTTGTGGTGGTTGTAGTCACTTTCCCCGCTATCATGGCAACTTGTGGTGGTTGTAGTCACTTTCCCCGCTATCATGGCAACTTGTGGTGGTTGTAGTCACTTTCCCCGCTGTCATGGCAACTTGTGATGGCTGTAGTCACTTTCCCCGCTATCATGGCAACTTGTGGTGGTTGTAGTCACTTTCCCCGCTATCATGGCAACTTGTGGTGGTTGTAGTCACTTTCCCCGCTATCATGGCAACTTGTGGTGGTTGTAGTCACTTTCCCCGCTATCATGGCAACTTGTGATGGCTGTAGTCACTTTCCCCGCTATCATGGCAACTTGTGTTGGCTGTAGTCACTTTCCCCGCTGTCATGGCAACTTGTGATGGCTGTAGTCACTTTCCCCGCTGTCATGGCAACTTGTGATGGCTGTAGTCACTTTCCCCGCTGTCATGGCAACTTGTGATGGCTGTAGTCACTTTCCCCGCTATCATGGCAACTTGTGGTGGTTGTAGTCACTTTCCCCGCTGTCATGGCAACTTGTGATGGTTGTAGTCACTTTCCCCGCTGTCATGGCAACTTGTGATGGTTGTAGTCACTTTCCCCGCTGTCATGGCAACTTGTGATGGTTGTAGTCACTTTCCCCGCTGTCATGGCAACTTGTGATGGCTGTAGTCACTTTCCCCGCTATCATGGCAACTTGTGGTGGTTGTAGTCACTTTCCCCGCTATCATGGCAACTTGTGGTGGTTGTAGTCACTTTCCCCGCTATCATGGCAACTTGTGGTGGTTGTAGTCACTTTCCCCGCTATCATGGCAACTTGTGGTGGTTGTAGTCACTTTCCCCGCTATCATGGCAACTTGTGGTGGTTGTAGTCACTTTCCCCGCTATCATGGCAACTTGTGATGGTTGTAGTCACTTTCCCCGCTATCATGGCAACTTGTGATGGTTGTAGTCACTTTCCCCGCTATCATGGCAACTTGTGATGGTTGTAGTCATATAGATAAATGGTTCAAAGCGCTGACAAGTTGATAAATTAGACATGTGCAACACTTGGGTATCTTTATTGAGGAAACGTTTCGCCACACAGTGGCTTTATCTGTCCATACAAAGGAGAGTGACGAATAACAGGGATAGTTTGATGTAATCAGTCCCTCAGCCTTGAGTCGATGCAATCAGTCCAATTAAGACTGATGGGCTGATTACATCGACTCAAGGCTGAAGGACTGATTACCTCAAACTCACCTTCCACCGTTTTCTGCATTGAACTGAAGAAGTCACTGACAGACGAAACGTTTCCAGAATAAACATAACCAAATGTTGCATAAGCGTCTCATTCATCAGAGGTGAAAGAAGCGGAGGAAAACGAGGGGTGACCAAGAGGAAGAGTAAAATGAGAAACAAGTAATGAGAGCGATATTTGTCACAACGAACGTGGTCATTTGTAAACTGTCCATCCAGGGACGGAAAGTTTAAACTGAATTGCATCCTAATTGATGACCTATTTTTTTCCCCCTCACTTCCAAAGAAATTTTCTTCCTTTTTGTACCCTCAGAACGACCTCCAGGTAGACCCTCCCAACCTTTGCAGTTTACCAGAATCACCTAATAAGAACAAAGTCGAGATTAAGACACATTCGTACACAAGAACAAAGTCATCGGCAAAGAGCAACTGGTAACTCCTGTGTTATTACAGAGATGGAGGGTGTTCCTACGTACAAAGGAGTATGTTATGGGTAGTTTCGGAATATTTATGCTAGAGGGTGATGGTTATGGGGTGGTGGTAAGCCTTCTGGATCACTGTAACGGCTTGCTGGATCACTGGAGACACGATGGATCTCTGAAGAAACTTGATGGACCACTGGAGAAACTTGATGGACCACTGGAGAATCTTGATGGACCACTGGAGAATCTTGATGGACCACTGGAGAATCTTGATGGACCACTGGAGAATCTTGATGGACCACTGGAGAATCTTGATGGACCACTGGAGAATCTTGATGGACCACTGGAGAATCTTGATGGACCACTGGAGAAACTTGATGGACCACTGGAGAAACTTGATGGACCACTGGAGAAACTTGATGGTCAAAATCGGACCGAAACGTCGTCAGAAAGTTTTTCTCCTATATACTGGTCATTTATATATTATTCCAGTCACGGTGTTGTGCCTTTCTGTTCTTTATCTATTTGAACATCTCGCTCTATGTACAACTTCATCAAAATTAATATATACAGACAGAAACATCGCCACAATAAAGGGGAAACCATCACCTCAATAAAAACTTGATCAGCATCAGTCTCTTCTATACTTTCAAAGTCAATCTCAATACATTCTCTCTCCAGGCCTCTCTATTGCCTTCCATTCCATTCTCCTCCCATCTCATTCTCCACCTTTCCTCCTCCATCTCATTCGCCATCTTTCCTCCTCCCTCTATTGTTCCTACAAACTTTCGCAATTTACCTCCATCTCATCAACAACCAGTGTACTCTTAACAAATATGAATATAAAATGGATACAAATATTATTTGACTGCCCCTGTACCATTTACAGAACAAACACAGAAGTGTGCGCTGGAAACAAACACAGAAGTGTGCGCTGGAAACAAACACAGAAGTGTGCGCTGGAAACAAACACAGAAGTGTGCGCTGGAAACAAACACAGAAGTGTGCGCTGGAAACAAACACAGAAGTGTGCGCTGGAAACAAACACAGAAGTGTGCGGTGGAAACAAACACAGAAGTGTGCGCTGGAAACAAACACAGAAGTGTGCGCTGGAAACAAACACAGAAGTGTGCGCTGGAAACAAACACAGAAGTGTGCGCTGGAAACAAACACAAAAGTGTGCGCTGGAAACAAACACAAAAGTGTGCGCTGGAAACAAACACAGAAGTGTGCGCTGGAAACAAACACAAAAGTGTGCGCTGGAAACAAACACAAAAGTGTGCGCTGGAAACAAACACAGAAGTGTGCGCTGGAAACAAACACAAAAGTGTGCGCTGGAAACAAACACAAAAGTGTGCGCTGGAAACAAACACAAAAGTGTGCGCTGGAAACAAACAAATAAGTGTGCGCTGGAAACAAACACAGAAGTGTGCGCTGGAAACAAACACAGAAGTGTGCGCTGGAAACAAACACAGAAGTGTGCGCTGGAAACAAACACAAAAGTGTGCGCTGGAAACAAACACAAAAGTGTGCGCTGGAAACAAACACAAAAGTGTGCGCTGGAAACAAACACAGAAGTGTGCGCTGGAAACAAACACAAAAGTGTGCGCTGGAAACAAACACAAAAGTGTGCGCTGGAAACAAACACAGAAGTGTGCGCTGGAAACAAACACAAAAGTGTGCGCTGGAAACAAACACAGAAGTGTGCGCTGGAAACAAACACAGAAGTGTGCGCTGGAAACAAACACAGAAGTGTGCGCTGGAAACAAACACAAAAGTGTGCGCTGGAAACAAACACAAAAGTGTGCGCTGGAAACAAACACAAAAGTGTGCGCTGGAAACAAACAAAGAAGTGTGCGCTGGAAACAAACACAGAAGTGTGCGCTGGAAACAAACACAGAAGTGTGCGCTGGAAACAAACACAGAAGTGTGCGCTGGAAACAAACACAAAAGTGTGCGCTGGAAACAAACACAAAAGTGTGCGCTGGAAACAAACACAGAAGTGTGCGCTGGAAACAAACACAAAAGTGTGCGCTGGAAACAAACACAGAAGTGTGCGCTGGAAACAAACACAAAAGTGTGCGCTGGAAACAAACACAAAAGTGTGCGCTGGAAACAAACACAGAAGTGTGCGCTGGAAACAAACACAAAAGTGTGCGCTGGAAAGGTTCGTACAAAGTATCTTTCACCCCAAAAGAGCCTAAATCTGAACAATCAG
>NW_027199006.1:0-36881 GCF_038502225.1 Cherax quadricarinatus
GAGTCTGGCGTGTTCTGTGTTAGTTTACGCACAGCCACGCCAGTCATACGTGTGCTACCGTGGCAATATAATTCGTGGGCGTTCGTGCGTGCTGCGCCGCGCCATCGCTACGCACGGGAACGTTCGTGACTAAGTGCTTTTCTTTCAAGACATTCTGCAGTGAGTTTTGTGTTAGTTTACGCACAATTGCGAATCTGTCGTGCATTCGTGTGATTCGTACGTGTGCTGTGGCGTGGCGCTGACCAGCCAGTGTGCTTCGTGCACTGGTACAGCTCGCCAGGTGCCTGGTGCTGTGTTAGTTTACGCATAGCACCTGATTGCCCGCGCCATTCGTGCAATTGTGAGTCATATGTGTGTTTACCTGGAGTTTACCTGGAGAGAGTTTCGGGGGTCAACGCCCCCGCGGCCCGGTCTGTGACCAGGCCTCCTGGTGGATCAGCGCCTGATCAACCAGGCTGTTGCTGCTGGCTGCACGCAAACCAACGTACGAGCCACAGCCCGGCTGATCAGGAACTGACTTTAGGTGCTTGTCCAGTGCCAGCTTGAAGACTGCCAGGGGTCTGTTGGTAATCCCCCTTATGTGTGCTGGGAGGCAGTTGAACAGTCTCGGTCCCCTGACACTTATTGTATGGTCTCTTAACGTGCTAGTGACACCCCTGCTTTTCATTGGGGGGATGGTGCATCGTCTGCCAAGTCTTTTGCTTTCGTAGTGAGTGATTTTCGTGTGCAAGTTCGGTACTAGTCCCTCTAGGATTTTCCAGGTGTATATAATCATGTATCTCTCCCTCCTGCGTTCCAGGGAATACAGGTTTAGAAACCTCAAGCGCTCCCAGTAATTGAGGTGTTTTATCTCCGTTATGCGCGCCGTGAAAGTTCTCTGTACATTTTCTAGGTCGGCAATTTCACCTGCCTTGAAAGGTGCTGTTAGAGTGCAGCAATATTCCAGCCTAGATAGAACAAGTGACCTGAAGAGTGTCATCATGGGCTTGGCCTCCCTAGTTTTGAAGGTTCTCATTATCCATCCTGTCATTTTTCTAGCAGATGCGATTGATACAATGTTATGGTCCTTGAAGGTGAGATCCTCCGACATAATCACTCCCAGGTCTTTGACGTTGGTGTTTCGCTCTATTTTGTGGCCAGAATTTGTTTTGTACTCTGATGAAGATTTAATTTCCTCATGTTTACCATATCTGAGTAATTGAAATTTCTCATCGTTGAACTTCATATTGTTTTCTGCAGCCCACTGAAAGATTTGGTTGATGTCCGCCTGGAGCCTTGCAGTGTCTGCAATGGAAGACACTGTCATGCAGATTCGGGTGTCATCTGCAAAGGAAGACACGGTGCTGTGGCTGACATCCTTGTCTATGTCGGATATGAGGATGAGGAACAAGATGGGAGCTAGTACTGTGCCTTGTGGAACAGAGCTTTTCACCGTAGCTGCCTCGGACTTTACTCTGTTGACGACTACTCTCTGTGTTCTGTTAGTGAGGAAATTATAGATCCATCGACCAACTTTTCCTGTTATTCCTTTAGCGCGCATTTTGTGCGCTATTACGCCATGGTCACACTTGTCGAAGGCTTTTGCAAAGTCTGTATATATTACATCTGCATTCTTTTTGTCTTCTAGTGCATTTAGGACCTTGTCGTAGTGATCCAGTAGTTGAGACAGACAGGAGCGACCTGTTCTAAACCCATGTTGCCCTGGGTTGTGTAACTGATGGGTTTCTAGATGGGTGGTGATCTTGCTTCTTAGGACCCTTTCAAAGATTTTTATGATATGGGATGTGCTCAGTGCTTTGGGAAAATATCCATTTGTAACCTCGGTCTTCACAATACGATACCAGTGAGTGACGTGATACTCGCTTTGAACCACTGTGAACCCACTGCGTTGTTAATAGGTCTTGGGATCTGTGGCACACAGCTACGAGCCTCGTTGGGGCGGCTGTACGGCCATGTCATCTCAGGAACCAAGAGGCAAACGGCCCATGTCATCATGCGACGACGACTGTCAGGGCGACGTGGAGGAAGTGGAAGGGCCAGCGAAGAAACCCAAGGACAACCTGCATTGCAGGGGCGATGCCACAGAAGCGCCTCAGCTGATCCCAGCTGCTTCCCCAGATGGCCAGGGGACGATGAGGACAGCCGAGGCCAACCCAAGCCCGGCCCAGCAGGTGGACACCCCCCAACATATGGGGACCATGGAAGTGACCCAGGACCCTCCTCCTCAGCAGATGGCACCAGGAACAACCAACCCAGACGAAGCCTCACAGGCAACAGAGGAGAACGAGATGGAACAGGGGCGCTCAAGACCTCAGAACCGTGCTGCAAGGCAACCAACTGTGGCCTTCAACAAGTTCATTATCCCTCACTACGACATGGTGAAGAACCTGGAGGCGACCGTGCCTTCCATCAAGCTCAGCTGCGACATCACACTCAGGGGAGAGATCGTGGCGAAGCCGCGCGACGAGGACACATACGATCGACTGAAGGCAATGGCTGCTGAGAATCCGAGGATAAGGGAGCTCCTGGCTCAAGAAAAGATGCACAAGGGGGTTGTGCTCCACGTCCCTGTACCCATACCAGCAGAGCGATTCCTCGATGCAATCAACATTGTCAAGGCAGAGAGGCTGACCACCGGGACCAACAAGATTCCAACACGGAATATGTTGATCCACCACCGAGGGCCCCTACCATCCCACATCGCACTGGGGGTGTGGGGGCGGTTCAAGATTCGGCCATATGTAGAGGGCCCACTACAATGCTACAACTGCCAGGGTTTCAACCATATCGCGGCTACCTGCCAACATGTGAAGAAGTGTGGAGTCTGCAGCAAGCAGCACGACTCCAAGGATTGCATTGCATTGCTCAAGCAGCCCGCCCCCGAGACCCCACGCCCCGAACCCAAGTGCGCCAACTGCGGCAAGAAACACCACGCATGGAACCAGGGCTGTCCTGTCATGGTACAGCGGTGGCAACAGGTGCGACAGCGGATGGCCCCTGCGGCGACAGCCCAGCCCAACTCGGTAAACACCCAACAGCAACAGGTGGGGACATCGACCAATGCCCCCTCTCCACGCCCCAACCCATGGAACTATCATCACCGGCCAATCGCGGCAGCCAGTACAGGCCCCTCTGCGGCGGCCACATCCTACAGCAGAGAGTTCCCAGCACTGGGGGAGCAACAGAGGAGACCAGTTGCACCGCAAGGGGAACAACGGCATGGGCAAGTCTCGAAGCCTCAGCAGAAACGGAACAAAGGAACACAACAAGCCCGGCTCAGGGACGCTGCTCAAGGAGCTGCGGCTACTCAGCACCAGACAGGACACCAGCAAGGGACTTCCCGTCCGAGTCAGTCCCCACCCGAGTGCAGCAGGAAACAGGCCGCGGCACCCAGTCAGATGGCACAGAGAACCACGGAGACCTGCGCGACCTGCGGGTCAGCAGCAGCAACAATCGCGGGAGTGGGCCAACAACCTCAGGCCGCAGCCAAGGAAGCCCTGTCCCCCCAGAGGGAGGGCACCTCGCAGGTTCACATTGTCACCGTAATCAAGCTTGTGGTAGAGGTGCTATCCATGCTACTCCCATCAATGAAGGACAGGCAGGTCTGCAAGGAGCTCCTGACTACCGTGTACAGCATGGCTCTCCTGGAGAGGGTCGACTCAGCAGCCCTGAAAGATCACCTCACCCAGGTCTTCACGCCCGAGGAAATGGTAGAACACGCACGGGTGTTCCGGAGGACCATGGCCGAACAGGAGGAGATGGAGTCCGATGGGTCGCCCGGCAGTCCCTAAAAATTCTCCAGTGGAACATCTGTGGTCTGAGGCAGAAACTCCACCTAGCTATCCAGGCGGCAGTCCGGGATGAGATAGATGTATTTCTGTTCCAAGAAACCCTTGTCAAGCCCCCACCCGCCCCACAGCCACGCATCCCTGGGTTCTCTGCATACCTGCAGCGTGGTGGGCCCCCCGCCAGGGGCACCGCAATCTATGTGCGGAATTGCATCCCCCACTCGATCGTCACTGACCCTATCAACTGCGGTGAAGGGGTGGAGGTGCAAGCTGTCACGCTGCAACGGCCATCTGGTCCACTGACTATTTACAATGTGTACCGGAGCACACGGTTTACTCTCGACCTCTCGGAGGTTGCAGCTCTGTCCATATCTCGCCTCGAGGGCGTGCTCGTGGCGGGGGACATCAACGCCCATCATGAGCTTCTCCACTCTGTCTCCCATACCAATGAGACGGGCAGGCACTTGGCGGCTGTGCTCGATGATGTTCCTGACGTCGTCCTCCTCAACAATGGGGAGCCGACACACCACGGCGGCAACCGACTGGATGTCACTCTCCTCTCTCGGAGATTGCAGCCTGGAGTGAGGTGGGAACTCCACCCACTTCTCACCAGCGACCACTTCGCGATCGTCACCACGCTGGCGCTCACCCAGCACATCCCATACACACCGCCTCCACGGTGGAATTTCAAGAAGGCGGACTGGCAGTGCTTCCAGGATGTCATACAGCAATGGTGGGAGACGACCTCCCTCTCTGACAATCCTGATGCGGCTGCCCAGAACCTCCAAGCTGCCGTCACCCATGCGGCTGAGGTGGCCATCCCACTTACCAAGGCTGGAGGTACCATCAAGCGGGACTGGTGGTTCTACGACGAGACAGTCAAGGAGCAGAACCACCGTGTCAACTGTGCCCGCAGGCTCCACAGACGCAACCCTACTGCTGACACCCTTCGGCTGCTGAGAGAGGTGGTGCGGCACGCTCGCCACATCTCCCACAGAGTCCGCCTGGCAAAGTGGTTCGAATGGTGTGCCTCCTTCGGCCATGCCACTACCCTGTCTGAGATCTGGGCGAAAATAGGTATAGCTACCGGAAAACGCAGAGGAACAGCGCGTGCTCACCATGACCCGGCTGGTGAAGCAGAGAGGCTGGTCGACCTCTTCACTTCCAGGGCAGCAACAGCACGCCTGCCACAAGATGTGCAGAACCTCCAGGCTGTCCTCCTCCCAGACAGGACTGCCAGGCTACAGGCTGCATGCTGCGAACACGACGACACCGATGTAGACTTCAGCGACCGGGAGCTGAAGGCAGCCCTCAGGACATCACACGACACCACCCCCGGCCAGGATGGCATCACCTACAGTATGATCGCAAGGGTGGGCCCCTCTGGACATGATGCACTCTTGGAGGTCATCAACTGCTCCTGGAGGGCTGGACAACTCCCCACTGCGTGGAAGGAGGCCATCATCCTGCCCATCCCCAAGCCCAGGGACCCGGGAAGCATGAGGCCCATCTCTCTCACCAGCTGTCTGTCCAAGACGGCTGAGAGGATGATCCTTGAGCGACTACGGTGGAAGCTTGGCCCGGAACACCGTCACATATACGGCTTCACACGAGGAGTGGGCACAGCAGAGAGCATCACCACCCTCCTTGCAGGCATTGGGTCAAACAAGAGACCCAAAATTGTTGTCTTCCTGGATCTCGAGAAAGCCTTTGAGCTTGCCAGCGCACCAGCCATCCTTGACCTCCTAGCAGGCAGGGGCGTGAAGGGAAGGCTCCTTGCCTGGATCTCTTCATACCTGCAGGGCAGGTGTGCACGAGTGCGTTTCCAGGGACAAGTGTCCACCCTCAGGCCCCTTGAAAACGGCACCCCGCAGGGAGGGGTCCTCAGCCCCGCTCTCTTCAATGTCCTGATGCATGAGCTGGTGCAGCTGCCATTCTCTTTAGGCACCCAGCTGCTCAGCTACGCTGATGATCTTGCCCTCATCATCACCGAGAGATGTGGTTTGATGCATAGAGCCCAACGTGACCTTAACCTCCTCTCCACCGCCTGCCGTCGTCTCGGCCTCAAGGTCTCAGCAGAAAAATCCAAGGCCATGATCCTGCATGCCAATGTGCCGGAGGGGAGACTGCAGATGTCAGGAGTCAATCTCGACTGGGTCAGTAGCTACCTGTACCTGGGAGTGCACATCGACAATCGGCTCTCCTTTCGGAATCAGGCGGAGTACGTCAGAGAGCGGACCATGCAACGGGTCACCGCCATGCGGGCCCTCGCCAGCCCTAGGTCAGGGGCCAGCCGTGACATTCTCCGATTATTCTATGTGCAGGCGGTGCGCTCTCTCATCGACTATGGGGCACTTACCCTTGTCCATGCCCGCCCAACACACCTTCGAAGACTCAACGTCGTCCAAAATACTGCAGCTCGGATCATGTTGGGGGCGCCGAGGTGGACGAACACTGTGCCCCTGAATCATGAGGCTCAATTGCAGCCGCTACGCGACAGAATCGCCCTTGTGGCAGCCAGGAGGGTGGCCAAGTACGTACAACTCCCCGGTGGAGAGGGACTGCTGCAACACCTCCTTGAACGGCAACAGGGAGACCTCAGGGAGTCTCCTGGCCGGCTGTGGGTGTGGTCAGCGGCTGATGTAGCAAGCAAACTCCTCCCCATGGCGCTTATAGTCGACAAGGGCTGTGACCGGCCTGTGGCGGGGTACTCTGTACTCCCGCCCTGGGCACCAGAAGCAGTTGTGATCCACATCCAAGACCTCCCAGTTAGCAAGCGTCACTGTCCACAACACGTGCTGCAGCAATGGGCTGCAGTGAGTATTGCAGCAGCGGAGCACCCTGGGTGCGCCATATATTACACCGATGGCTCCCGGGATCCAGAGGCTGGCTGCACAGGTGCCGGGGTGCACCATGCCACCCTGACGGCTGGATGGCGTCTCCAAGATCACTGCACAATTCTCCAGGCAGAACTCCATGCCATCCAGAGGGCCCTGCAACACGCACTCCTGGATCATCGGCGACCCCCAGTCATTCATGTGGACTCCAGAGCGGCGATCCAGGCCGTCATGCACAGGGAGCCCAGGGACAACATCCGGCTAATTACTGCCATCAGGAAGGACCTGCAGACACTTAAGGAGCAGGGACAGCAAGCAACAATCAACTGGATACCGAGCCACATCGACCTCGCTGGGAATGATGCGGCAGATCGAGCGGCGAAGTCGGCAACCCTTGAGGCCCAGCCAGTGACCACCATTGCTATCAGCCGAAGGCAGGTGGATCTGTGGGCAGCTGATGCAGCCAGGCGCCCGCTACCAGGGCCAGGCACATCGCGGAGCCGGATCTGGTATGACAGGGCGACCCGTGGGGAGCCCCCGCCGAGCATGTGGAGGCTAGACAGGAAGTTGCAGGTTGGGGTCCACCGGCTGCGACTTGGCTACCCTACTGCCAGAAGACTCATTGACCGCGTGCGAGAGGAGCGCTGCTGCCATTGCAACCAGATGGTCCCAGGTCCACTAGTGCACTACCTCCTTGACTGTCCAGCGACGGTGCCACTCCGACGAAGGCACTTCCCAATGGCGCCTGGGGACCCGAACCGAGAAGACACCGCAGCCCGGCTGGTGTACCTCGCCACCCAAGACCTGGGAACTCTCATCCCCATCCTGGCTGCCCACCCACCACCTCGATGACGCCGCCACATACAACTACGAGTGAACTGTATCACTGTAGACAACAAGAGCATTTCACCCCTCCATGGAAGATGTGTTCATTTAATATCACATACCTGCGTCTACTGGCAGGGCTGCATCTGCTTTTGTTGCCACCTCCTTAGTTAAGAACGACAGGAACTTTGTTGAGTTAGGCATAAGAATTAACAACTGGGCATCTACATTGCAATCTGAATTGTTTGCCATCCTAATGGCGCTAACTTATGACACTGAGCTTGACTCTATCATTATTACTTATTCTATGTCATCACTGACTCTTGACTCGCATAATGGTTCTAACAACATGCTCATTGGAGAAGCCAGGTACAGATACTAAAAAATCCAGGAAAAGGGAATTAATGTACAATTGTTATAGATACCATCACACACTGGATTACTCCATCATGATAAAGTTGACATGTTAGCCAAGAAAAGTACCCTGAAGGATAATGTAGAATATAACTTTGGTGTATCTGTGTCTAGCATTAGGAATAATATTAGGAGAGAAGTAAATAATGAAATTGGAATGCAATTACAAGCCTGAGTAAATCTATAACCAACAATGACAACATGAACGTAGATAAGTACGTTTATGGAGCAACTTACAGTGTGAACAGAGATGTTGTAGTAGCCAGGCTTAGGCTATTGCTGGCAGTTTGGCAGATACACAGATGATCAAACCAAAAGCAAACTATGTGGCCAACCCTATGGTCACTATCCTGAACACTATGTGATTAATTGTCAACTTATTGATGAATATAAAGATAGACAGTATAATAACCTATGTAACATGTCAAGATATCTTATTGATGAAAATAAGATACCTGATATATTAACCAAATTTCCTAAATTTAAGTGCAACAGTTAATTCGAATGTAGATATAAATCCAGAAGTACACCTGTTAACCCTTTTGGGGCCTAGTTCCTAGGCCTTTAGTGTATCCATATGCGCTACCGTCCACAAGATGGATATGAGGTACACAATAAACTAGGCTTCTATTTTGTTGTATTCGGAATAAAGTGAGAATTTGATTGAGTGGCATCAGTAGGATAAAAAACACCAGCCAAGAGGCACTTGGTGACTCAGCTCGTCTCTTCCTTAGCTAAGAACAAAACATTTCTTCCTTTCCGATGTTAAAATTCAAATGCTAGGTTATCAAACTAAGTTGGTCTTCAGTATACAATTTTTTTTCCTACACTTTGCCTTAGGCTTCGGGTAGGTAAACATTCTGGTAATGTAGGGAAGGTGAGGTGTTGTCAGTTGTGGGTGTGAGTGTGGGGGTATGGGATTGGGAGGTGAGGTGTTCCCAAAGGCAGGGGCATTAATATAATAATCTTTATTTCTACAAGTACATGTACAAGGTATACAGACCTAGCTGACATCAGTGACATACTACTATATAGAAAGTCTCTTGTTATGCAGAGCATTTTGGGCAAGTTAGGTTAGTTTGATACCCAGGATGCGACCCTCACCAGTTGGTTAACCCTTAAACTGTCCAAACGTAGATCTACGTTTTTTCAACATTTGAAAGTATGTAAAAAAGATCTTTTTTTTTATACATTTGAAAACGTGTAAAAAAAAACTTAGATCTACTTTTTTTTTTGTTATATTTGAAAATGTAAAAAACCGTAGATCTACTTTTGGAGCACTACGCATGTTTGGACAGTTATAAGGGTTAACACCCAGGTACCTATTTACTGCTAGGTGAACAAGGACAGGAGGTGTCTTAAGGAAACATGCCCAGATGTTTCCACCCATACCGGGGATCAAACCATGAACTTCATTGTGTGAGCCAGAGGCAGGGGTGAGGGTGGAGGAATGGTGTTGGGAGGTGAGATGTTGCCAGAGGCTGGGATGAGGGCAGGGAAAGATGGCCACATTGGTCACTGGACCAGATTAGGAGGCTGTTACACTGTTCTCCTTCCATTTAGAAAAGAAAAATTTGGGTGGTTGACACATTTGGGGAATATATAATAGCTAAATTCAAATCCAAATACCTACAAAAACCTCTCAGTGATAAACATCTACAGAGTACTACAGTCAAATATTAGTTGTTTTAGTGAAAACCTAGGAAGTATGCTAACTGATGCACATATGAATGAAGATCACTTACTACTCAGGAGACTTCGATATAAATCTTCTGCAAGACCAGGACCCATATGTAATAGAATTCACAAACACTATGAGTAACTGCATGTTGCTACCAGCAGTAACAAAACCTACAAGAATTACAGAGACTAGTGTTTCCCTATTAGACCACATCGGGACCAACACCATATCCCCTTTAAAATCAGGCATAATCACAGATAATACCACAGACCACTACCCTACCTTTTTCATAACCAATCTTGGTAAATTACCCCAAGACACTACTAAAGTAACCTTCAGGCTTCATAATGAGACAGCCATTAATAACTTCACAACAGCAATGACAAACATCGACTGGCAAACTGAGCTAGAAATCTATACAGGTACTGACGAATGTATTAATAATTTTCTAAAAAAGACCCAATACCTCTATAACAAGCAATGCCCTAAAAAAATTAAACAGATGACAGCTAAGAGACTAAACAGTTCCTGGCAAACACCCAGCATCCTCAGATCCATAAATATAAAGCACCAGTATGAAAAACAGCACAGAAGGGGTCGCATAACCAGAGACCAAACAAAACGTTACTCGTCTATCCTAACCAGCCTGATAAGAAGGGCAAAAAAATTGTATTATGAGAACAGATTATCCAACTTAAAAGGTGATATAAAAAAGACCTGGAAAACCCTATCTGAAATTCTAGGAACAAAAAAGATATCAGGAAACAGAACAATCACACTAACAGAACCAGATGAACCCCTACTCCCACCTACTGAAACAGCAAACAGACTCGATGTTTTCTTCTCCACCATAGGAAAAAACCTTGCGGGTAATATCCCAAGCTCAAATACCCCACCCAATGACAACCTCGCTGGCACCTACCCGAACACACTATTCCTAGCTTGGACTAACCCAACAGAAGTCTCCCTTATTATCAACACACTAAAGAACAAGACAGGAGATTTAAATACCTTACCACCCTTTATATACAAAAAAGCTTCACACGTGCTGTCACCAATCATTGCAACACACTTTAACAAATCCATCGAATCCTCTACTTTCCCTACAGTTCTCAAAATAGCGAGGGTCACCCTGATACATAGAGGAGGAGATCAAGGAGACTTGAATAACTAGAGGCCAATATCCAACTTACACCCTCTCTCTAAAATCTTTGAAAAACTAATTCATAAGTGAATCAATTCCTACCTCATCTCCCACAACATACTCAACCCCTGTCAGTTTGGGTTCAGGCCTAATAAAAATACGAATGTAAAGTAAAAGGACACAAGTGCAACTAATGTGACATTTTACTGTGGCAACGTTTCACTCCCCAGGAGCTTTGTCAAGCCGTTTGTCAACATTTCGCTCCTGGAGAGCGAAACGTTGCCACAATGTCACATTAGTTGCACTTGTGTCCTTTTACTTTACATATTGTCAGTAATTCTACCAACTTTATTACAAAAATACAAATGATGCTATTATGTACATGCTAGCACAAATATGCATTGCACTCGAGAAAAAAGAAGTCCCATTGGGGATCTTCATTGATTTACTTAAAGCTTTTGATACAGTTGACCATGATTTGTTGCACATAAAATTATCACGCTATGGTATAAGAGGGCACTCCCTCAATGACCTAAAGTCATACCTTAGCAACAGAAGCCAATGTGTGTACACAAATGGAGCAAACTCTTCCACACAGCCAATTACAGTTGGTGTCCCACAGGGAAGTGTCCTTGGCCCTCTTCTCTTTCTCATTTACATAAATGACCTACCAAATGCATCACAACTACTCAAACCCACAATATTTGCAGATGACACTACATATGTCTTCTCTCACTCAAGCCCAGTCATACTAACCAGTACTGTAAATACCGAATTACAGAAAATATCTACCTGGATGATGATTAACACACTTACTCTCAATATTGACAGAACCTACTACATTCAGTTCGGGAACAGAACTACAGATGTTCCTCTTAACATAATGATAAATGGATCACCTATCACAAAGCTCAGAGGAAAAATTCTTAGGAATCCACCTTGAGAAAAGACTCAGATTTCAAACGCATGTACAAGAAATTTCCAAGAAAATCTCCAAGACCGTAGGCATACTATCGAAGATACAGTACTGTGTTCCAGTCAGCCCTCCTGGCCCTATATCACTCGCTCATTTACCCCTATCTCACCTATGGAATATGTGCATGGGGCTCAACAACAATAAATCATCTCAGACCATTAATTACCCAACAAAAGGCTGCAGTCAGAATGATGATAAATTCCCACTCCAGGCAGCATACTCCACCAATATTCAGAACTCTAAACTTACTCACCGTACAAAATATCCATGCTTATTATTGTGCCTACTACATACATAGAACACTAAACTCGGATATAAACCCTCCCCTCAAACTTCTTACCAACCTCAACAGAACACATGTCCATAACACAAGGCACAGATCACTCTGATGTTCCCCATGTCCATCTCACACTATGTAAAAACTCAATTCACATAAAAGGCCCAAAAATCTGGAATTCATTACATGTGAATATAAAAGAAATACTAAATAAACACTGAATAACTATCTCATAAATGTATAACCTGTGACCCTATCAAACTGTTTTTTTTGTTTTTTTAATTACATTACCTAATAGAATACTCCATTCTCTTGAATGTACAGTAACTCGTCTAATGACCATATGACCTGTTTCTGCACTACAAATCATTGATTTTACTCTATCTGATTCGATTATATTATATAATGGTATGTTACAAATTTGTACGACTTTAATGCTTCTTATTTGAATTACTCGTTTGTACTTCATGTTGTAATTTGTTTACTGTAATTTTTACCACTGTTCAGGGTCCAAGGCCAAAATCTGAAGTGGTGCTCCAGTGTCCAAGAAATTTTGAAAAAAAAAAATATATATTTTTTCTTACAGAATTAACCCTTTCAGGGTCCGTCCCGTAGATCTACGGCTTTACGTTCAGGGTCCAAACCGTAGATCTACGTCATGAGCTCAGCTCACTCTGATAAACTGTGAGTGGTAAATTTGGGCCTAGATATGAGAGAATACATCTATGTGGTATGTGTACACCACATAAAACAAATCCTGCAGCACACTATGTATAATGAGAAAAAAACTGAGACCGTAATTTTCGACTAAAACAGCGACTTTGAAGTGTTTTTTCGTATGTTTTTTATAGTTGTATTTGTGATTTCTTGGTCTCATTTGATAGAATGGAAGACATATTACAGAAATAGAGATGATTTTGATTGGTTTTAGCACTGGAAATGGCTTGAAACTGAGCTCAAAGTAGCGGAAATGTTAAATTTTTGCTGATGTTCAAGAGTAAACAAACGACCTCACACGTCTAATACACGCCAGCTGGTGGGTCTAATATACATTCACAAATGTGGTGATGATATTTATACAATTATTACAATATTGCATAACAGTAAATCTTCTATTTTTTGGTGTGAATAAAAATTCATTATGTGAATAAAAATTCAAAATGGAATTTATTTGTAAAGCCTCAAAACATAACTAATGAACAGAGGAAATGTTAGTTTAGTGCCAGGAATACCTACATTGTTTATTCTGGACCCTATTTTGAAATTGGAATATTTTGAACTTTGTGTTAAATTGGCCAAATTACCAATTTCCGATCACTTTATTTTGTAGTTGAAACAGTTGACTTGGCGATTTCTTGTGCTCAATCGATAGAATAGAAGTAATACTAGTGAAATAGCTAAGAATTTGGTCGACTGGAATAATGTAATTGGCCTAAAATGGGAGTCAAAGTCGGCAAAATCGCCGATTCGTAAATATCGCTGACACATCAAAATTCGCGAGAGCATAATTTCGTCAATTTTCCATCAAATTTCGTACTTTTTGTTTTATTACCTTCACAAAAAGATTCTCTACCATTTCATAAGAAAAAAATAACAATTTTTTTTTTTTTTTTGGACACTGGGGCACCAAAATTCTTGGACACTGGGGCAGATTACTGCTAACCAGAACTAAATTTTTCACAATCCACTTCAGATTTTGGCCTTGGACCCTGAAAGGGTTAAAGAGCATATTTTTGTGAAGGTAATAAGACAAAAAAAAAAAAAATTCTGATCATTACTTACCGAGATACAGTGCCAAGAAGTTTGTCCAAAATGATGTGGTGGCGGCAACATCGATGAATTTCACATATGCGCATTACTTTATTTAGCGGTTTTTGTAGTTTTTTCTTTTCTTTTCCAATTTTTTCTTTTCCTACTAACATTTGGGTCCTGAGAGACCAATACTGTATATAATATATATAAACTCACTGTATTGAACACAACCACACTAAATTTATTATCGTATTATTGTTTACCATTGTTGTTTATTACAATAAACATGCACAAATCTTGTATAATACTAATGTTCTATCATATATTTACATATTTACAATCACTGGACATGGTTTTAGAACTGCTGGAGCTTGTGGAACTCCTTGAAACAAGGCACCATACACAGAGGCACCTTACATTCCTCACACATAAACCGAGTGTCTTTGCGTCTTTGTTGCCGTCGTTTTGTTTGTGCACAGACGATGCATCTCTTCTGAGCAAATTTCTTCTGAGTTGAAGGAAGCTGTATTATGAAATGATCACCTTCCCTCCTCAAATGCTTGGGTATATCCTGAGTAATTCGAGGACCTTGTTGTATAGCAGGTGTTCTTACTTGGTACAACTCATTATGAGTTGTCTGACAACAGACAAACAAAATTCACCATACGGTGGTCTGTTGCCAGTCTTTATTTGGTACATATTATATGCATTGAGCATTGAAATGTCCATGAGATGGAAGAAAAGTTTCATGTACCACTTGTAACTCTTACGAACACAATCAACAAAACCAATCTGCATGTCACATTTGTCAACCAAGCGCATGTTTTGTGTATAATCAATCACTGTCACTGGTTTTCGAATACGTTCATTAGTCACTCGATCAACTTTGCCACTGTCTTGCATTTCATTACGGTGAATGGTTGTCAACAATGTGACATCTTGTTTGTCATGCCACCGTAATGCCATGATGTCATTGGCAGTAAACACCTGCACGTCATCACCACGAGCACCTGCGTTGAGCCTGGGCACATGTTTACGATTAGAGCGCACTGTGCCACACACATCTGTCTTGTTCACTCGCATGAAATCACTGAGTAATGGGCTTGTGTACCAGTTATCGGTATATAATGTATGCCCCTTACCAAGATAAGGTGCCATCATGTTTCTCACTACGTCACCTGAGATACCCAATAACATCTTGGTATCTTTCAATGTTTTACTTCCCGTGTATACAACAATATCCAACACCAGGCCACTGTCACAGTCACAGAGTACAAACAGTTTTATACCAAAGCGTTTCCTCTTGCTCGGTATATACTGCTTGAATGACAGTCTACCTTTGAACAAAATCAAAGACTCGTCAATTACAAGATTCTTGAATGGATAAAAGTATATGCTGAACTTTTGTTTGAGATACATGAAAACATTTCTAATCTTGTATAACCTGTCACTTCTGTCAGGCCTGGTTTTGTCAGAGAAGTGCAACATACGTAACAGTAAGATAAACCTGTTCACTGGGATGATTTCACTGAAGACCGGGGTAGAAATTAGCCGATCTGTGGACCAGTATGCTTTTATATTATGCTTATAGACATGAGGCATAAGCATTATTGTTGCAAAAAGCAAATACATTTCTGCAACAGTCGTCTCTTTCCACCTGTGTAGTCTTGACTGTGGTGATATGATCGTATTTGCCATGGTGTACTCAAAATACTTATTACTTTCCCTGACAATAGTTTCCATCAATGGCTGGTCAAAGAATAATTCAAAGAATTCCAGTTCATTGGCCGTGGTTCCAAGGGGACAAGTAGGTAGAATTCCACTTTGAGAGTCATCAAAGTGGTGGGGCTTGGGAACAAAATTGGGATTTTGCTGCCAATCCCAGATACGGTTTGCTGGTGGTTACTGGACATCATAGGCTGGTTGTGTGGGTGGTTGTGGTGGGCTGGTGGCTGACACTCTGCTTTGTCCTTGAACTGAGTCAGCAGCGTGGGTCCCAGCCTGGGCTGGTGAGTCACGCATGGCGGTGCCACTACCATCACCACTACCACCATCTACTGATGCCTGTGGTCTATCCATGCCAAGTGTAGCCACATCATCCTCACTATCACTATCTAAACCTGGTGTAGGGCCACGGGATGTACTCCGGGATGTACTCCGTCCCCTGGGCACAGCATAGGGTACACTACCCGAGCGCATGCGGCGGCGTACATACCGACGCTTCACTGGTGAATATGATTCCTCACTATCACTACTCGAATGATCGTCAAGCGCAATAAAATCACAATCCACGTCACTATCATCATTATTACTGAAGTCAGAGGCCTGGCCACGTGAAAATATTAGTTTTCTCTTGCGTTGAGGTACAACCGACCGTGAGTCTCGAGTGCCCACACCAGAGGTAGAAGGTTGAAGATCGTCAGGGTTTTCTGCACTATTATCGATATCCTGGTCATTTCTTTCGGTCACTAACTGATCAAAATCATAGAATTCGTCTTCATTTCCACTTCCATCAGTGTCAGAACTATCAGATAGGAAGAGGAGAGTCCCAATTTTCCAGGGAGTGAGAGCTGACTTGCGACGAGGCATGGTGAACAAGGGTAACTGAACCGGCGTTCCCACAATGCTATGCGGGTGCCTAGATTTTTTGTTTATGGCGTGCACCCACCACGCAGACCCGTTCTCTCACATGTAGGCCTATGAGCGCTTTCGCGCTAAATTTGACGGCCCTAGAATTTTGGCGTAGATCTATGGTTTGGACACTCAACGTGAAGCCGTAGATCTACCGGACAGACCCTGAAAGGGTTAAGGCTGTTGGTTACCTGTCAAGAATATTTTAATATCTAAAATAGGGATTAAATTGAATCATATACACAAACATAAACCTCTGCAATCCACTCTACTCTCATTCCATGGCACAGTAATGTGAGTTTCATGCACTAATTAATGAAAGAGTCAGCCTTCCTTGGGAGACTTCAGGACTTTTGCTGTCTTGTGATAGCTTATCTCGTATGTTAAGGTCACAGTTGGGGGGATGGGTGAGTTACACTATATTCATTGGGAAGTGCTAAGCCTATAAAGGTAATATTGCACTTGGGGAATGGGAGATAAACAGGCTTGGTGCAAAGAAGGGCTGGATTACTTCAATTCTCAGTTATTTTACAATACTTGCTGAGTGTCTCGTCTGATTGCCTTCACTTTTCAATGCTAATAGGTATGTTTCAAATTCTGACTGGTGTCAGACCTAATAATAATATAATGTAACAATAATATCTTTATTTGCTAGAAGTGCATGTACAAGGTATACAAGCCTAGCTGACATGAATGACATACTACTATATAGAAAGCCCCTTGTTATACAGAACATTTTGAGCAAATTAGGTCAGTTTTGTCCCAGGATGTGACCCACACCAGTCAACTAACACCCAGGTACCCATTTTACTGATGGGTGAACATAGACAACCGGTGTACAGAAACGCATCCAGTGTTTCTACTTCACCAGGAATCGAACCCGGACCCTCACTGTGTGAAGCGAGAGCTTTTGCCAAGAGTATGCCAGAGTATTTTACAATATTGGCCCCTCTGAGATAAAGAATTCCTCTTTTAGTTTGGCTTCAAAGCTGTTGTTTCTTCGTAGGTTTGCATTAGTTTAGTGTTGCATATGGTCTAATTTGCCATTTTTATTGAAAAGATTGTGATATTAGTGTCCATGTGGTAACTTGTGTATATCAAGGTATACAGTGATGTAGTAATAAGGCTAATCTTATTAGTTTATACCTAGGTGTACTTTAGTTAATTCTAGCTCAATACTGTACATAGTCAACACCAAATTCATTATGTTTATTAGTTACTACACTATTTGACCAATGTGCATTCGCTATAAACTTGTCCAAACATCCCACTGCTACAGATATCAGTACAGTGGACCCCCGACTTACGATGTCCTCAACCTAAGTTAAAACGACTTATGATGCTTGTCAGCATAAAAATTTGACCCCGACATATGTTGAAAAACTTGAATTACATCATTCGTCCCATAAGCGTCCACGTCTGTCTGGCCTGAGTGCCCCAGCTGAGCTAGTGTGACATTGTTTACCATTGGTTATCCACCCAAGATAACCCAAGAAAGTCAGTGTGTCATTGAGGACTGTCTAACTTATTTCCATTGGGGTCCTTAATCTTGTCCCCCAGGATGCGACCCACGCCAGTCGACTAACACCCAGGTGAACAGGAAAAAAATGCCTGGAACTAGTGCTCATATTGGTGAATTTAAGGCCAGCAAAGGTTGGTTTGAGAGATTTAAGAATCGTAGTGGCATACACAATGTGATAAGGCCTGTTCTGGAAGAAAATGCCAAACAGGACCTACATTACTCAGGAGGAAAACATAAGAACATAAGAATGTAGGAACACTGCAGAAGGCCTACTGGCCCATACGAGGCAGGTCCTTATCAAAACGACATCTACCTAAAGCTACTCAAGAAATAACTCCCGTACCCCTTGACACCAATCAAACCCAGCCCCTCCCACTCATATATTTGTCCAGTCTCTTCTTAAAGCTACCCAAGGTCCTAGCCTCTATCACCCCACTGGGAAGACTGTTCCACGCATCTACAACTCTGTTAGAAAACCAGTACTTACCTATGTCCTTTCTAAATCTAAATTTATCCAACTTAAATCCATTATTCCTGGTTCTTACCTGGTTCGACACCCTCAGTACTTTATTAATGTCTCCCTTGTTTATGCCCGTCATCCACTTATACACTTCAATGATATCTCCCCTCATTCTACGCCTCTCCAGAGAGTGGAGATTTAAGGCTTTAAGTCTATCTTCATACGGGAGGTTCCTTACACAGAAAATCATTTTAGTCAATCTTCTCTGTATGTTCTCTAATGAGTCTATGTCCATCCTGTAGTAAGGGGACCAAAACTGAGCAGCATAATCTAAATGAGGCCTCACTAGTGATGTATAGAGCTGTAAAACAACTTTTGGACTTCTGTTACTTCTTGAGATAAATCCAAGTAATCTGTTGGCCTTGTTGCGCACACTAAGGCACTGCTGTCTTGGCTTTAGATTTCTGCTCACCATGACTCCCAAGTCTTTTTCACATTCTGTATGACCAAGCTCTACTTCACCTAGATTATAGCTTCGAGGGTTATTTTCATTACCAAGGGCAAGTACCTTACACTTATCCACATTAAACTTCATCTGCCATTTTTCAGACCAAGACATTAATTTGTTCAAATCGTCCTGGAGTTCATTGATATCCTCCTCAGAGTGAATTATACGGCCTATCTTTGTATCATCAGCAAACTTACTCATGTCACTAGTAATCCCTTCATCAAGGTCATTAATGTAAATTATGAACAGGAGAAGGCCTAAAACTGATCCTTGTGGAACGCCACTAGTGACTAATCCCCATTCAGATTTCACTCCATTAATGGTAACTCTCTGCTTTCTATTGGTAAGCCATGCCTCTATCCATGCTAGAACTTTACCTCCTATACCATGAGCTGCCACTTTTCTTAAGAGTCTCTTGTGAGGTACTCTGTCGAAGGCTTTACTAAAATCCAAATAAACAATATCATATTCCTTATCACTGTCAACTGCCTCAAATGTTCTATTGAAGAACGTCAGTAAGTTTGTCAGGCAGGAACGACCTCTCGTGAATCCATGCTGAGATTCATTTATCAAGTTATGCTCTTCAAGGTGACTTCTGATAATGTCAGCTATAATTGATTCTAATAACTTGCCCACTATAGATGTCAGGCTTATTGGACGGTAATTTGAAGGAGTGGACTTATCCCCTGATTTGAATATAGGAACCACATTAGCCATCTTCCACAACTCTGGCACAACACTGGTAAGGATGGACGCATTGAATACACTCGTTAATGGCTGACTAAGCTCCATCTTGCATTCCTTAAGTACCCTTGAAAACAACTCATCGGGTCCCGGGGACTTATTTTGTTTCAGTTTGTCTATCTGTTTAATAACCATGTCCCTCGTGACAGTAATATTAGTTAACTTAAATTCATCAGGAACTAAATAATTGTTAATTACTGGAATCTCATTTGCATCTTCCTGTGTAAAAACTGACAAAAAATAGTCATTAAATAAGGAACACATTTCCAGTTCATTATCCGTCAGCTGTCCATTCCCAGATTTCAGAGGTCCTACTTTTTCCTTCACCTTCGTCCTATACACTTGAAAGAACCCCTTTGGATTAGTCTTTGATTCATTAGCAACTCTAATTTCATAGTCACGTTTAGCCTTTCTAATCGCCTTTTTTACTTCTCTTTTAAGCTGAACATATTGGTCAGTAAGGTTAACCTCTCCTCTTCTGATGAGCCTATAAATTCCCCTTTTCTCCCCTAATAGATGCTTTAGCCTCCTGTTAACCCATTTGGGATCGTTATTATTAGACCTAATTTCTCTCTGGGGAATGTATATACTCTGGGCACTGTGTACATTATTAAGAAAACAATCATAAAAGCAGATCCCTTCATATTCATAAGTATGATTATCGTCAATAAAATCATTAGCTAGATAACCCCAATCAAGATTAGACAGATGTTCCCTAAGTCCATTATAATCGGCAGAACGAAAATCAGGGATTTTTACTGTATTATCATTATTCTTGCATTCCCAATTAATGCTAAAAGTGATGGATTTGTGATCACTTGCGCCAAGCTCTTCGGTGATCTCCAGATTATTCACGAGTGTTTCCTTATTTGACAAGACTAGGTCTAGCAAATTATTACCCCTGGTAGGCTCAGTTACGCTCTGTTTCAGATAACAGTCCTGAACTGTTTCCATAAAGTCACTGGACTCTAGATTACCTGTCAAAGAATTCCAGTCAATTTGACTAAAGTTAAAGTCCCCTACTATGACTGTTACTGTGTCCAGAAGCCCTAACAATTTCATCCCAAAGAAGTCTCCCTCTATCGTGATCCAAGCCTGGAGGTCGGTATATTACACCTAGAATTAGTTTTTCTTGACCCTCCACGAACTCTACCCAAACAGACTCTGTTACTGCTCCATCTATTTTTATACCTGTTTTTATGCAACAATTAATATTTTCTCGAACATACAATGCAACTCCTCCCCCCTTCCCATTACATCTATCCACATTGAACAACTTAAATCCCTGAATATTACACTCAGCAGTCATATCCCGACTCTTTAAATCATACCACGTTTCAGTTAATGCAATGATATCAAAGTTCCCAGCACATGCTACCAAACGTAGTTCATTAATTTTATTTCTTGCACTTCGACTGTTAGCATAAAATACCATCATATGTTTTTTCTTCTGCACATTTTTCCTATTCATCTTTGTTTTTACACAATTTCTGAAATTATCATTACCCAGAGTTACTCCATGACAGTTACTATTAAGATTCTTAATATCAGAGCATAAGTCAATATATCCATACTCATTATTAATCATTTCTAAACCCATACCTCTAACTAATCCTAGTTTAAAGTCCTAACAACCCCCTCAACTGAGTTAGCAAGAAAACCCACACCTGCCCTGGATAAGTGAACCCCATCCCTGGCATACATGTCATTTCGGCCATAGAAGTTGTCCCAGTTGTCAATGAATGGTACTGCATTATCCTTACAGTGTTTATCCAGCCAACAATTAATACCAATTGCTCTGGACAACCATTCATTACCAACACCTCTTCTTGGCAAAATGCCACATATAACAGGGTGCCCCCCCCCCCCTTCTTCCTAATTATGTCTATAGCTGTCCTGAACTTTCTAACTAAATCCTCACTTCTACACTTGCCTACATCATTGCCTCCAGCACTGAGGCAAATAATAGGATTGATCCCATTACCGTTCATGATGTTGTCAAGCCGGCTAACAATGTCCTCCATCCCAGCCCCAGGAAAGCATACCCTTTGTCTCCTACTCCTGTCCTTCAAGCAGAATGCCCTATCCATGTATCTAACCTGGCTATCCCCAACAACAACAATATTCTTACCTTCCTTGTTGTCGTTCGTCGTTACGATCCCAGTAGTTGACTCACATTCGTCGGGTAGCACCGAGAATGCGTTGGAGGTTTCCACAGGAGTTTCCACAGCAGTCTCTTTCTTCTTCATCGTTTCTGGCTTTCCATTCGTCTTCTTGATCGTCAACTTCGTCGTCCCCTGCTGTCCAGCCACTGACCACGATCCCTTCTTGACCTGAGGACTCGAAACAGGAGGACTACTATGAATCCTCTTGTTTTCCTCGGTCAATCGCCGTATCTCCATCTTTGCTGCCCTCAATTCTTCCTTAAGTTGCTGGTAAAGTTGCTCGATGGAGGGCATCTTGGTTCAGTCCACGGGAGCAAACAAGACACTTCTTCAGAGTTTAGTACAGGTCACCACTGAAGAATGAGGGGAGACCATGATTGAGAAGAGAGGCAGCAAAGTATGCCAGTTAGTAGAGGTAAAAATTCCTCATCACTCATCACTACATCTTCAATAAAGGTAAGTATCGTTTATTCTTCATTTAGTACACTAGTACGTTTTTGTGTGTAGGAAAATGTATATTTCATGTGGTAACAATTTTTTTTCATACTTTTGGGTGTCTTGAACGGCTTAATTTGATTTCCATTATTTCTTATGGGGAAAATTAATTAGACTTACGATAATTTTGTCTTACAATGTGCTCTCAGGAACTGATTAATATCGTAAATCGGGGGTCCACTGTGCTAGAACTCGCCACACTATACAGGATATAAAGAATTACTATTTAAACCTAAAAGATGAATGATCACGTCGACCCTGATCTAAACCTACATAATCTAATGCCCAATCAAAATTTATTGGAAAGTAACTGCCTTTATTACACAGCATCATAAGCCAGCACTATCCTAAATACTGCTGAATGTCTAACATTTAACTACAACATCAGGTTCTTAAGCAAACACTATGATGACCTCCTGGCACTCCTTGATTCCCTAAAGATGCCCTTCTCCTGTATTATTCTCACTGAGACCTGGCTTAAGCAGGATTATCTACCCACTGCCAGGATACACAGCAGTTCACAACTGCAGACCATACCAAGTTGGGGGTGGTATTGCAATCTAACCAACTATCTTGTATTAGCACCACTTGCAATAGTGATGAATATGGAGAATATATAGTGGAACCTTGACTTACGAGAGTCTCAACTTATGAGATTTTTTGAGATACGAGCCATCCCTGGGTCGATTTTTTGCTATGAGTTATGAGCCAACGTTTGAGTTAAGAGCCAGCTTCCCCCTCCCTCTTCCCCCTCAACCCAAAACCTGGACACCTCGCTTGTTTATCTATGATTTCATTCTTTAATCCTTAACCCTTTCAGGGTCCAAAGGCCCTCTCAGAGACTTGTTCTCAGGGTCCCCCTAATTTCAGAAAAAAACAAAATATTTTTTCTTATGAAAAGATAGAATCTTAACCGATCATAATGACACCAAAAGTATGAAATTTGATGGAAAACTTATGGAATTATGCTCTCGCGAAGTTAGTGGTCTCGACGATGTTTACACATCGGCGGTTTTGCCCACTTTGAGCCCTACTTTCGGCCAATTCCAATGTACTAGTCGACAAAAATCGTAACTATTTCGCTAGAACTGCATGCTGCAGGATTTTTTTTTTATACTGCACACACTGACCATGCAGACCCATTCTTTCATATGTAGGCCTACCAGCTTTTTTCCACCAGATTTAAAGGCACTAGAATTTTGGCATATAAATACGGGACTGACACTGGCTCTCAAGCTGTACATATACGGGACCAACCCTGAAAGGATTAATGTACTATTCGTCTGGTTTCTATCCTGGTCATTGATAAGGGGTTGACATGTGGAATATTTTGAGTTACAAATACAGTGGAACCTCGGTATGCAACCTTAATTCATTCCCGAAGGCTGTTCAGGTGCTTCTCTGAGTATCGAACAAGTTCTTCCCAACCAATTTTCTGTTTGGTTAGCTGTTATCATTAATCATCGTAGGCCCCATGGTGACTTATTTATACAAATAATACAAAACACCAAAAAATCCGAAGAAACACGAAATAGTTTACAGCGAAGTTGTGGCAGGTCATATTTGTTTGATCAAGTGCTCAGCTTTGTTCGGGTAGGGAGCTGGTTGTATACTGAGGTTCCACTGTATGTATTTTCTAAAGCTCAGAGGCATGATGTGACTAATAGGTAAATATTTTCAGCATGGAAAGATATATTCTAAGGTAATTGTTGACCCACAGGTATGTAAAGATTAGAATACTTATAAAAAGAAGTAAAAAATGTGGTCCTTAACCCTTAAACTGTCCAAACGTAGATCTACGTTCACGTGCGTAACACTCTGACCTTGATTTTCCCCATTTGAAAGCATGTAAAAAAAAAAAAGTAAATCTACGTTTGGAGCTCCCCCCCCCGCATGTGGACGTAAATCTGCGTTTGGACAGTTTAAGGTTAACGGCCCCCTAAGTGGTCATATGAGAAAGTTAAAATGCATTAGCATGTAGTAAAATGTAGCATCATCGGACATGTAGGGTCCCGATGATGCTGGATTAGTGATAGTCAACCTGTATTAATGTATCACTAAATTTCATTAAGAGCATGCACTAAACCTATATTCGTCATTCAGTGGTAAGTTACAAGATACCAAAAAGTAACTTCTCCACAGAAACATGATTTTGGACTGGCGTGAATCCTGTAACAAGTGGGTGGAGAATATGGTGGAGGAGAAACCGGGGATCAGTACTTCCGTGTGCAACTTCTATAGTGCCTACATCAGAGACAACCCTTTCAGTTGTGTGGACAAAAGACAGGTTTGTTTCTTGTTGCAGTTTATTTGCGTCCAAAGAAATAGAATTTCAGTACTACATTTGCTAAGTATCACTTTAGTTATTTTGGTACAAAATCTTTAGGATGTTTTCATATTTATCTCTATTGAAATTTGGTAATAATAAAGTAGAGTATAATTTCTTTTTAATTCCAACAGTTTGCGAAGGTGTTGTATTCAAAGTTTCCCTCCAAGAAGCGCCGACAGACTGAACGGGGCGGCACCATCGTATACCAAGGTCTTGACATCAAAACTTCTCTGAGACCCTCTCGATGCCCCACTGAGGATGGCCCTAAAATACTGCCAGACTCTCCATTTTCTCTGCTTAGGCACTCTAAACAGAGAGCTGCAGAGTGTAGTGATGATGCAAAACAGGAAATATGTATAGATGTGCCTTCAAGGACACTAAGAAGTAAAAAAGTTGGAACCACATTAGTGTCAAACTTAGAAAATGTACGTGTGCCAGTCCTTAATATAGAAGAACCAGGAACTGCTCGTCCCAAATTTCTGAGACCTAAACCGAAGAGGAGAAAATTGATAGATAGCATTGGCCTGAGTGACAAAGAAAAAGATTTATTAAACACTGACTCAAATGGTAATTTCATTAATTGATGTAATAATGCTCATTTTTTCTTATCTGTAATTTGTTTGGAGCGGTGCAGACTACAGGTGTCACTTCATTTACTGTATAGTATTTTTGTCTAATATTTGTCTTTCTAATGAATCCTGACCTATTTCAGAGATACTTCTTGAATTATATATATTTAAGTGATCTCTACTACATTGCAGTGTTTGAGACAATTTTGTTATTTGTAGACCAAATAATTTTTTGTTGTTAACCCTTTCAGGGTCCGTCCCGTAGATCTACAGCTGGTCGGTGAGTGTCCAAACCGTAGATCTATGCCAAAATTCTAGCGCCGTCAAATTTAGCGCGAAAGCGCTCATAGGCCTACATATGAGAGAATGGGTCTGCGCCGTGGGTGTGCGCCGTAAACAAAAAATATAGGCGCCTGCATAGCATTGTGGGAACGCCGGCTCAGTCACCCTTGTTCACCATGCCTCGTTGCAAGTCAGTTCTCACTCCCCGGAAAATTGGGACTCTCCTCTTCCTGTCTGATAGTTCTGACACTGATGGAAGTGGAAATGAAGACGAATTCTACGGCTTTGATAAGTTAGTGACCGAAAATAATGACCAGGATATCGATAATAGTGCAGAAAACCCCGACGATCCTCGACCTTCTACCTCTGGTGTGGGCACTCGTGGCTCACGGTCGGGTGTTCCTAAACGTAAGAGAAAACTAATATTTTCCCGTGGCCTGGCCTCTGACTTCAGTAATGACGATGATTCTGACGTGGATTGTGATTTTATTGCACTCGACGATCATTCGAGTAGTGATAGTGAGGAAACATATTCACCAGTGAAGCGTCGGTATGTTCGCCGCCGCATGCGCTCGGGTAGTGTACCCTATGCTGTGCCCAGGGGACGGAGTACATCCCGTGGCCCTACACCCGTTTTAGGTAGTGATAGTGAGGATGATGTGGCTACACTTGGCATGGATGGGCCACAGACATCAGTGGATGGTGTTAGTGGGGCTGGTGGTGGTAGTGGCACCGCCATGCGTGACTCGCTGTGCCACGCGGGGACCCACGCTGCTGACTCGTCAGTTCAAGGACAAAGCGGAGCGTCACCCACCAGCCCGCCACAACCACCCGTACAACCAGCCTATGATGTCCAGTATCCACCAGCAAACCGTATCTGGGATTGGCAGCAAAATCCCAATTTTGTTCCCAGCCCTCACCACTTTGATGACTCTCAAAGTGGAATTCTACCTACCTGTTCCCTTGGAACCACGGCCAATGAACTGGAATTCTTTGAATTATTCTTTGACCAGCCATTGATGGAAATTATTGTCAGGGAAAGTAATAAGTATTTTCAGTACACCATGGCAAATACGATCATATCACCACAGTCAAGACTACACAGGTGGAAAGAGACGACTGTTGCAGAAATGTATTTGCTTTTTGCAACAATAATGCTTATGCCTCATGTCTATAAGCATAATATAAAAGCATACTGGTCCACAGATCGGCTAATTTGTACCCCATCCTTCAGTGAAATAATACCAGTGAACAGGTTTATCTTACTGTTACGTATGTTGCACTTCTCTGACAAAACCAGGCCTGACAGAAGTGACAGGTTATACAAGATTAGAAATGTTTTCATGTATCTCAAACAAAAGTTCAGGATATACTTTTATCCATTCAAGAATCTTGTAATTGACGAGTCTTTGATTTTGTTCAAAGGTAGACTGTCATTCAAGCAGTATATACCGAGCAAGAGGAACCGCTTTGGTATAAAACTGTTTGTACTCTGTGATTGTGACAGTGGCCTGGTGTTGGATATTGTTGTATACACGGGTAGTAAAACATTGAAAGATACCAAGATGTTATTGGGTATATCAGGTGACGTAGTGAGAAACATGATGGCACCTTATCTTGGTAAGGGCCATACATTATATACCGATAACTAGTACACAAGCCCATTACTCAGTGATTTCATGCGAGTGAACAAGACAGATGTGTGTGGCACAGTGCGTTCTAATCGTAAACATATGCCCAGGCTCAACGCAGGTGTTCGTGGTGATGACGTGCAGGTGTTTACTGCCAATGACATCATGGCATTACGGTGGCATGACAAACGAGATGTCACATTGTTGACAACCATTCGCCGTAATGAAATGCAAGACAGTGGCAAAGTTGATCGAGTGACTAATGAATGTATTCGAAAACCAGTGACAGTGATTGATTATACACAAAACATGCGCTTGGTTGACAAGTGTGACATGCAGATTGGTTTTGTTGACTGTGTTCGTAAGAGTTACAAGTGGTACATGAAACTTTTCTTCCATCTCATGGACATTTCAATGCTGAATGCATATAATATGTACCAAATAAAGACTGGTAACAGACCACCGTATGGTGAATTTTGTTTGTCTGTTGTCAGACAACTCATAATGAAGTACCAGGTAACAACACCTGCAATACAACATGGTCCTCGAATTCATCACAATATACCCAAGCGTTTGAGGAGAGAAGGTGATCATTTCATAATACAGCTTCCTTCAACTCAAAAGAAATTTGCTCAGAAGAGATGCATTGTCTGTGCACAAACAAAACGACGGCAACAAAGACGCAAAGACACTCGGTTTATGTGTGAGGAATGTAAGGTGCCTCTGTGCATGGTGCCTTGTTTCAAGGAGTTCCACAAGCTCCAGCAGTTCTAAAACCATGTCCAGTGATTGTAAATATGTAAATATATGATAGAACATTAGTATTATACAATATTTGTGCATGTTTATTGTAATAAACAACAGTGGTAAACAATAATATGATAATAACTTTAGTGCGGTTATTGTGTTCAATACAGTGAGTATATATATATCAATTATATACAGTATTGGTCTCTCAGGCCCCAAATGTTAGTAGGAATAGAAAAATATTGGAAAAGAAAAGAAAAAACAACTAAAACAACAAAATAATATAATACGCGTATGTGGAATTCGTCGATGTTGCCGCCACCACATCATTTTCTACAAACTTCTTGGCACTGTATCTCGGTAAGTACTGATCAGATTCTAATTTTTTTTGTTTTATTACCTTCACAAAAATATGCTCTTTAATTCTGTAAGAAAAAATAATTTTTTTTTTTTTTTCAAAATTTCTTGGACACTGGTGCGTGACTTCAGATTTTGGCCTTGGACCCTGAAAGGGTTAATAAACATGCCTCGGTGGGAGACAGCCGACTTGTTGACAAAAAAAAAAAAAAAATCACAAAATTTAAGGGCTTGAGATTCAGAAGAAATGACATAAGAGTTCTTGGTAGCTATATACCATATAGAATTAAAGACATAGGCACATTTGTGGAATTTTGTTGTGAAAATTATATTCCTTAGATGTTAGGGAGGTTTATTTTTTAAGTGAATAATTCACAAAATGAGTAAAGTGATCATGTAATCTGATCACTGTGCATTTTACACATTATTTCATATATCCCCTTAAGGGGGCTGCACATTTCCCCCCAACTGGGAGGTGGGTTTAACAGTTGTCTGAAGAATCACCAAATTCTCCACACTCTGGGGGAGGAAGTGTTTGACCTAGTCAAACAAGGCCATGGGCTTCTGCCCTTGCGGTGTCCTTGAGCTATCGATTTCTTCACGGGATTACCAGGTGACTCCTGGGGGAATCTGTCGGGGCCTAGCTCTTGGTAGATCATTCATTGTAAGTGGCACTAAACTGTCGGTGGTAATCTCACAGCAATGTTTCCCTCGTGATGTACAGTAGTGTTTGAGGTGGTTTAAAGGAGCCCACAGGCATCCCATGTCTGAGTGAATGGGCCTGAGTCAGGATTATGGAAAGGATGTCTGTGGATAAGCCAACGTGGCAGACAGTGCCTTAATTGGTTGTTGATACACTGTAATGTGAGTCAGTAGGCCAGCACACAGGTGCTCAACCACCCTGGCAGTTTTGGCCGGTAAACAGGTACTGACTGCACTGCCATAGTGGCATTTCCTAACTAATACATGTGTTCCCACTGGGTTTTCTGTGTCAAACTCGGGCTAAAATTAGAGAGACCCAGTGTGTGGTGTGTATTCCGGGGGTCATGAATTGTGATGTCATCACAAGGTTACATTGGAGGTGTAGTGTAGTGGAAACAGTGCCAGGTGGTGCCACTGTTGTGGTTGATGATGGCTTGTGTGAGAGACGTGTCCCCTTGTGGTTCAAGCAGCTGCCATCTCAAAACAACCACAATGGTTGAGGCGCCAGATTCAATTAACTGTTTGTAACTGTTACTAGCAATGTAATGTAGGATATGTTACTCCCACTGCACAAGGTGCTCTATTGAACGTGTGTGTATGATTAACAGTAAATAACGAAGGACCAATCTCGTGGTGATGTTACTCCTAGTCATTGTTACTAGCTAGCTTCCTAGTGGTTCTGTGGGACCATAGCTATTCTATGTCTGGTTTTGAAGGTCCAAAGTTATGCTACATCCGGTTTGGAAAGGACCAAAGCTGTGTAGAATAGAGGGTCTGTGGGTTATGACTGAGAGAGTTAGTGGTCCCAGTTCAATCATGAAATTCAGCTTCGGACCTGCTGCTACACTCGAGGCTATCTGAATTGAAATGTACGTACCTCCATTACACAGTGGGCAGCACGAGCGAGACAGTGGCAATTGCAGGTATCTTTTAAAAGGGAATAGCTACCCCTTGCACGTGGTAGAGCACATGAATGCATTCAAAGACTAGAATACGTATGTGAAAGATGTGCTGTGGTATACAGGGAATACCTGTGGAGTCACGTGCCACTATCTCGTCTAGCCATGAGAGTGCAACTTTGGTGAATTAACTATAGGGTCGCGTGCGGTAACGAATAATTCACTGCAATGGATGTCACTGGGGAAGTCCCCCCGCATCTCTCACTGGCTGAGGTGTGACTGCTGGCCTTAGGCCAGCAAGGCTGGGCATGGGTAACTGTGCCAAACAGTGTATTAATGTATAGGTAGTGTAATTACTATGTTAAGCTAAACAACTAACTCTAATTTAGCCTAAATAAGTGTATGTAGTAATGTATAATACAGTAGCCTGTGGAGGAATTGTTATAAAGCTAAGACTTATAAATTAAGTAGATACAGAACTGGCAACCCCCTTAAGGGGGGGGGCTGTATGTCTTCCCCCCCCAACCGAGAGGTGGGTTTAATGGTCGTCTGGAGAATCACTGGATACTCCACACTGCAGAGGTGCCCAGATATGACAGGTTAGATGTCACTCCAAATAGCCATTATCCCAAACCCCTTCTTTAAAGTGCAGTCATTGTACTTCCCACCTCCAGAACTCGAGTCCAGCTAACCGGTTTCCCTGAATCCCTTCACAAAATATACTCTGCTCACACTCCAACAGCTCGTCAGGTCGCAAAAACTATTCGTCTCCATTCACTCCTAACACGCTCACAGGCCTGCTGCATGTCCAGGCCCCTTGCACACACAACCTCTTTAACCCCCCTCCCTCCTTCCATCCTTTCCTAGGACAAGCCCCACCCCTCCTTCCCTCCAACATATTTTGCTCTATCCTCTCTAAATGACCTAACCACCTCAATAACCCCTCTTCAACCCTCTGAATAATACTTTTAGTAACTTAACCCCTCCTAATTTCCACACTATAAATTCTTTGCATATTTACACCACAAATTGCCCTTAGACACGACATCTCCACTGTCTCCAGCCTCTTTCTCACTGCAACATTCACAACCCATGCTTCACACCCATATAAGAGTATTAGTACCAATATAGTCTTGTACATTTCCTTCTTTGCTTCCATGGATAACTTTTTTGTCTCCACAGATACCTCAATGCACCACTTTTTTTCCTTCATCAATTTTATGGGTTAACCTCATCCTTCATAAACCCATCTATTGACAAATCTACTCCCAAATATCTGAACACATTCACTTCATCCATACTCCCTCCCTCCGATGTGATATCCAATTTTTCTTTACCTAACTCATTTGATACCCTTTTTCAGCTTATTCTTATCTACTTTCACTTTAAATTTTTTCTACACACCCTCCCAAACTTGTCCATTAGCTTTTGCAACTTCTCTTTAGAATCTCCCAAAAGCACAATATCATCAGCAAAAAGTAACTGTGTCAATTCCCATTTCATATTTTATTTGCCATAATTTAATCCCACCCCTCTCCCCAACACCCTAGCATTTACTTCTTTTACAACTCCATCTACAAATATGTTAAGCAAGCATGGTGACATTACACATCCCTGTCTAAGGCCTACTTTTATTGGAAAGTAATCTCCCTCTCTCCTACCCCTCAAGGGAGGTTCATTGATGCTGGTGAGGTGCTCTTGATCTAAGGAATTGGATCAGCACTCCAATTCCCTGAATTAAGCCTGAATGCCTTCCATCCCCTCCCCCACAGGTACAGTATAATCCCTATGGGTTTAATACTTCCCCATAATAATTCCCCTTCTTCACACCCTAACCTGAACCTCACTATCCTCATAAATTCTTTACAGCATTAAGTAACTTACTACCTATTCCATACACTTGCAACATCTGCCACATTGCTTCCCTATCCATCCTATCATATACCTTTTCTAAATCCATATAATTGTGTATATGTATATAAAATATAAGATTATAGTGCCTTGTTTTGCTTTAAGGTAACTCTACACTTCTGGTGAAAGACAAAAGAGAAGAGAATGAAGTCATAGAAGAGAGTCTACTGAAATTGGACTACTGCACCTCACGCCCTCTCTTACCCCAGTTACTTGAATTAAATGAGAATCACAGCAAGAGTGATGTTCAACCAAAGCAGCAATCTGAAATTTCACCCACTAGTAGCTCTTCAGCCAAGCATCAATCTGAAATTTCACCCACTAGTAACTCTAAGGCCAAGGAATGGATCAACAAAAAGATGGTCATGGCTCATCAATGGGTGGATAAAAACCTGGTGCACAAAAAAGGAGTTACAACTGAGTCCTCAAGGATCGTCAGAGCCTATGCTCGTGACAATCCAAATGATTCCCTACTTCCAACCAGCGTAAGTACTTTACTCTGTACAAATTCACTCCTGAACAATGGTTAAGTAATTAAATGTTGATAGGGTTGCTGATAATGTCAGGTTTCAATGTCTGTTTGACTGCATGAAGATTAAGATCACAAGTCATTGTAACATTATTATCCATATTACCATTAAATTTGTAGTGCTAAACCCCAAGAGATTTTACAGCATCTGGGAAATTGGAGGTAATAAGGTTTGATCCAGAGTAGGGTAGCTCCAGTTCCTTGGTTTCAAGAGCCCTTCACCAGCATAAAAGCACATCTACTTGCATATCCCTCAAAGGGACTCTCATCAACTAATCCAGGATGATTGTCTCAAATAATAAAGAAACTACACTTGAGAGATGCACCTCTTGGTATATATCTCCCAACTCGTACTTCATGTTCCACATCCTTCTAAGGTTCCTTGATACAAGCAAAGGTCTCTTGATTCAAGAAAAAGGATGTGTCCTCTCTGGCCTCTTCAAGGGAGGGGGGGAGGGAGGGCTCTTTGGCACAGTGAAGAGGTTTCTGGTCTGAGGAATTGGACCTTTTAATCTTCCTTTGACTGAACCTAATTACCTCCCACTTCCTCTTTCCCTATCCCATTCTTCCCATCCCTTCTTTCCTTGCCCCATCCCTCCCCTCCTTCCTTTCCTGCTTTTGACCTTTGGGGGTCTTTCCCTCTGAAATTGTAATAAAGTTGGTAGAATTACCGACAATATGTAAAGTAAAAGGACAAGTGCAACTAATGTGACATTTTATTGTGGCAATGTTTTGCTCTCTAGGAGCTTTATCAAGCCATGGCTTGATAAAGCTCCTGGAGAGCAAAACGTTGCCACAATAAAATGTCACATTAGTTGCACTTGTGTCCTTTTACCCTCTGAAATTCTAGTTCCTAGGTTGGGGAAAGGATGTCGTCTGTTCTAAATCATTGAGGTCCTTGGTGGTGGTGGTGGTTGGTGTTTGCTGTGGATTCTGGATCATCTGGAGATGTCCTGATCCCCCTCCAGAGCTCCAGGGGGAGGGGAGTGGCTTAGGGTATCCTTTGGGTGACTGGTGTATCTCTTGAGGCTACCTGTTGGTTCTGGAAGGTGGTGGCTGAAGGAGGTACGCCTTGTGGCAGGTTTCCAGCCGCCCTCTCATTTGTTCGCCGAGATGGTTCAGTGGATGTGAGGTTGGTATCCTGGGTAGCTGGTTTACAGGCATGAAGGGTAGGGTATGGCACAGGTTACAGATAGCATCTGCACTGCTGGCTGCACTGAGGGCCCTCTTGGGCAAGGAGGGGGATATACGATCCCTTTTATTTCACCAAGAAGCACTCTCTCCACATTCTTCCCCTCCTTATTTTTTCTCTCCCCCCCCCTTTTTTTTAAATAAATGAAGTGCAGGAAAACAGGAAAATTATCTTGGAGACCCATACCCATGACCTGCCTCCTCCCAGACACTTTCCTTCCTACAGCACCCCATACAGACCCTGGCACACCTTTGTACCTCTCGTCCAACCTGGTACCTTCTCCAGGTCATGTTCCATTACCCTTCTCTAGTACCAAAGTTCCAACCAACCCTTTAGACACTTCTGACCTCCAGCAGCTTTGACTATGATCCCAGCTTCTCAACACAGTGTGTCGATTTTCGGATCATACACGACTTACGACTGCCCACCTCTAACCTTCTGTCCAAGCAACCTCAACCTGTCACTGATGACCCTATCTCAGTTTCCTCTCATGCTTCTAAGAAATGCCCAACTAGGCAATTCCTCCCATTATGCTCTGTTTCAAAGTCCCTCTTGGACATAATTCTGTATGCTTCAACTAACTTCTGTCTTCTATCTTTCCAGTCACAGCATCAGCAAGGCACTCCTTCACCATGTTTGACAGAACATTTTCTTCCACATTCTTAAGAGTAGTACATGCATTGTCAAAGTACAAAATGCAGAGCAGGCACAGTCTTTCACTTGTTAAGATTCGCAAGTGCATCTTCCTTAATTCTTCCTGTGGATCTATTGTCCTTCCACATATGCATGTAACAAAGACATTCTGGAGCAACTTGGGCTCCAGAATCTCCCAGTCATTGAAGTCGACACTTACACACTCCCTGCCTCTGGGCAGAGGTGCTATCTTTGCAATATAGCGAGGCTAACTTTTGACAGCCGTGAACTGCCACCATCTTTTCATGTAGTGGGACAATACCTACAAATGCAGGAGGTGATTCCTACCCAACAACAATGTGGAAAATGCTGGCGCTTTGTCCACCTGGCAGAATATTGCAGGTCAGTGGCAGAATGCCCTGCCGATGGTACAGCTGACCATAGAAGTCCATCCTGCAACCACCCCCCCCTCTTGCCTTAACTGCAAAGAGGTACATCTGGCCTAGTCTCGCTGTTGCCAGATTTTAAGAGAAAGGGAGATCTGTTGTCTTGAAGAGAAAGAGGGCTTCTCTGATGCCATGGCAGTTTCCCATCTCCTCCAATGGAGATGGAGATGTGTCCCTGACTTTTGCAGTCACCTCAGTGTCCAACCCCTTTTATGGTCTTGGGCTCTGAGGTTCCAACCTCAGCATCTCTTACTGTCCCTACTTCATGTTACCACTCACATGTTTCAACTTCTATGAGCCCCCTCCAATGTAAATTGATGCCACATACCCCTTCGCCAAAGTCAACATCATTTACGTCCAAATCTCATTCAACCCCCAAACCACATGATATTCCCAAACATTCTTCTTTCCCTATCTCAAATTCTAAGCCTTTACCTCAAAATGCATCTGATACTGTTTTGAGGTTCATCCACCCCAAGTACAGTTGCTCTCTCACCTGTCCCTCCGGAAATTTCTACCCGCCAGAACACCTCTATCCCTTCTTTGGTGTCTTTCGTTGTCTCCACTTCTTACTCAAACTACATCTTCTCCCTTTGCTGCCAAGTGCTCTCTGCCTTCTCTGTTATCTGAAACTATTGAAGCCACATTTGTCAAGGGGACAATACCTATGATGGACATGGTCCACCCACGCCACTACACATGCTCACCTTCCACGCCTTTCTTCACACCATACCAATACTTCACTCCTTACTAATTTCCCAGTGCCTCTGCATGTTAATTAACTTAACTTACTCTCCTAGTCCATAGTACATGCAAAACGTTAGTTATGCTCTATTAGCCAATCATGGCTTGTTTACAGTGGAATACTCGTATTCAAGGCCTTGGGAGTAATCGGGGAGAGCTTCGGTTGTTGCTCTCCTAGTTTTCCCGTTTGTGTCTGCAAGAACCAAAATTGTGCTCCACTGTTTTCAGTTCTAATCTCAGGCTATATCTTATTGCATTCATCAGATCTTTTTCCCAATGGGACTTTCAATGAAAGTGCACTTCTCGTGCGCCACAGTATACCACATTCTCCGGTCCTTGTCCATACTTTGCTGCATTACACTGCAGCTTGCATCTACTTGGACAAAGAGAATACATTCTGCACTTTATCTTCCTCCTCAGCCATTATCTATTCCAGATATGACATTTCTGATTTTCTTCCTTCCTTCCTTCCTCCTCCTCTTGTTAGATTTTAATGCTCATCATTTCCTCTGGGGAGGGTTCCACTGTGACTTTCATAGCAATCAGTTAGATAGTCTTCTCACTTCTCTTTGCCTCCACTCATTTTGACCCTCACACTCAAATTTTCTCTTGCATAGATCTCTCAATTTGCTCCTTAGATGCACTCAACTTTATCTGGTCTGTGCTCCTTAATTTATGCAATAGTGATAATTTTCCTATCCTACTTTTCATAAGTATTCTCAGTCTCCTCTTAGCCCAAATTTGGAATTTAAACAGGCAAATTGGGCCCTTTGGTTGCATCAAACTGTTTTTAGTAAAGAACCTTCTCCAGTGTCCTCAACAGCTGTGTTAGTACAATTATTTTTTTCCTTGGTTTTAACTGCAGCCACAAATGCAGGCACTCATTTAACCAAGTTCTATTCCTAAGAGTAGATTGTTAAGAGTTGGTCAGTAAGCGAGGAGCCGCCCCTTACCAATATTTCGAGCATACTCTACCGGTAGTGGGTCTGTGTCAACCGTCTTCAGATATTGTTTTAATGTCACCTTTGCACCACTTATAACATTTTTAGTATTCTAAATGTTTATACAGTAGTGTACTGTGTGCTGTAATTAACAGAATAAACTAATTTCTGAATAATGAGTCATCATCGGAGTTTGCAGGGTTATCGGGAGCTGTAGAGGGCCCGGGGAAGGGAGATGGTGAGGAAATGGAAGGATTTGTAGGAGTAGGGGTGCTGGGTGTAGATTTCCAGAAGAATCCCATTTTGTGTACATTTACATGAATAAACTGACTGACATGCTCAGCTGACTGGCTAGCTGTCCCTTCTCCCCCCCCCCCTCTCTTTTTACATAGGGTTTGACAAGGTTAAGGATCCCTAGCTTTATTGACAAGCTATTTACAGGTTAAGGATTCCTAACTTTATTGGCAAGCTAAGAGCTGTTACCTACATCAGCTCATTTGAAAGCATTTTTATTGTTATGAGACATACAAGTAGGGAACAGGATGAAGTTGGAGCCATCTGTGGGCCAGCATTTTCATTTGATCAACTGACGTTATCTCGTTGACATCATTATGCTGTACGAATGTGTTCCATACTCGAGTCATCCTGGGTATGTATGATCTCAGATGGAGTGATGTTCTGGAGAAGGGTACAGCCAGAGTGAAGTTGCTGCTTTCTGCCCGTCTTGTGGCATAATAGCTTGTTTCACGC
>NW_027199007.1:0-5000 GCF_038502225.1 Cherax quadricarinatus
GAAAGTCAAGGGTTGGTGGAGCGGGCTTACAAGTCTCTTAAGACCATGATACTTGCTTATTGTACCCACCACCAGAAGGACTAGGATGACGGTATTCCCCTACTTTTGTTTGCCGTGAGGGACAGCACTCAGGAATCATTAGGCTGTAGTCATTTAGAACAGATCTTTGGTCACCAAGTAGGGAGGTCATTGACTGTTTTGATGGGTTGTGTCTGGGGTGGGTGAGCTGGGTGGATGAGTTGTGGGTGGGCTTGGTGAGCTGGGTGGATGAGTTGTGGGTGGGCTTGGTGAGCTGGGTGGATGAGTTGTGGGTGGGCTTGGTGAGCTGGGTGGATGAGTTGTGTCTGGGGTTGGAAAGCTGGGTGAATGAGTTGTGTGTGTCTGTTCCCGGGCTGTTCTGTGTTTGTATTAGAGAGTTTAAATTTCTGTGTTTGTCTTTGTGTGCTTTAGGTCTGTATACTTGTGTGCGAGTAGTTGGGTGAGTGGGGTGGTGATGTTGCTGGGTGGGCTTGGTGAGCTGGGTGGATGAGTTGTGTCTGGGGTTGGAAAGCTGGGTGAATGAGTTGTGTGTGTCTGTTCCCGGGCTGTTCTGTGTTTGTATTAGGGAGTTTAAATTTCTGTGTTTGTCTTTGTGTGCTTTAGGTCTGTAGACTTGTGTGCGAGTAGTTGGGGGAGTGGGGTGGTGGTGTTGCTGGGTGGGCTTGGTGAGTGGGGTGGTGGTGTTGCTGGGTGGGCTTGGTGAGTGGGGTGGTGGTGTTGCTGGGTGGGCTTGGTGAGTGGGGTGGTGGTGTTGCTGGGTGGGCTTGGTGACTGGTGTGGTGGTGTTGCTGGGTGGGCTTGGTGAGTGAGGTGGTGATGTTGCTGGGTGGGCTTGGTGAGTGGGGTGGTGGTGTTGCTGGGTGGGCTTGGTGAGTGGGGTGGTGGTGTTGCTGGGTGGGCTTGGTGAGTGGGGTGGTGGTGTTGCTGGGTGGGCTTGGTGACTGGTGTGGTGGTGTTGCTGGGTGGGCATGGTGACTGGTGTGGTGGTGTTGCTGGGTGGGCTTGGTGACTGGTGTGGTGGTGTTGCTGGGTGGGCTTGGTGACTGATGTGGTGGTGTTGCTGGGTGGGCATGGTGAGTGGGGTGGTTGTGTTGCTGGGTGGGCTTGGTGAGTGGGGTGGTTGTGTTGCTGGGTGGGCTTGGTGAGTGGGGTGGTGGTGTTGCTGGGTGAGCTTGGTGACTAGTGTGGTGGTGTTGCTGGGTGGGCTTGGTGAGTGAGGTGGTGATGTTGCTGGGTGGGCTTGGTGAGTGGGGTGGTGGTGTTGCTGGGTGGGCTGGGTGAGAGGGGATGTGGTGTTGCTGGGTGGGGTAGGGGTGTTGCTGGGTGGGTTGGGTGAGTGGGGTGGGGGTGTTGCTGGGTGGGTTTGGTGAGTGGGGATGTGGTGTTGCTGAGTGGACACAGTGAATGGGGTGGTGGTGTTGCTGGGTGGGCTTGGTGAGTGGGTTGGTTGTGTTGCTGGGTGGGCTTGGTGAATGGGGGTTGTGGTGTTGCTGGGTGGATTTGGTGAGTGGGGAGGTGGTGTTGTTGGGTGGGATTGGTGAGTGGGGTGGTACTCGCCTAGTTGTACTTCCCTAGTTGTGGTTGCAGGGGTCGATTCACAGGTCCTGGCCCCGCCTCTTCACTGGCCGCTACTAAGTCACTCTTCCTGCTCCATGAGCTTTATCATACCTCTTCTTAAAGCTATGTATGGATCCTGCCTCCACTACATCACTTACCAGACTATTCCACTTTCTGACAACTCTCCTGACTTCCAGTGTCGTCAGGTTGATTTCCCTTAATTAACCTTTCCTTGTATGACATACCCCTTAGCTCCGGGACTAGTCTTATTGCAAACCTTTGCACTTTCTCTAGCTTCCTTACATGCTTGATTTGGTATGGGTTCCAAACTTTTGCTGCATACTCCAATATGGGCCTGACGTACACGGTGTACAGGGTCCTGAACGATTCCTAATTAAGATGTCGGAATGCTGTTCTGAGGTTTGCTAGGCGTAAGTATGCTGCAGCATACTTCCCTGATCTATTGCAGTGCGCATCCGAAGATGAACCCGGTGTTATACTCACCCGAAGATCCTTTTCCTTGAGTGAGGTTTGTAGTCTGTGGCCTCCTAGACTGTACTCCGTCTGCGGTCTTCTTTCCCCTTCCCCAATTTTCATGATTTTTCATTTGGTGGGATTGAACTCCAGGAGCCAGTTGCTGAAAAACGCCCGCAGCCTGTCCAAATCCTTTTGTAGTTCTGCCTGGTCCTCGTCCATTTGAATTCTTCTCATCATCTTCACATCATCTGCAAACAGGGACATTTCGGAGTCTATTCCTTCCATCTTGTTGTTCACAAATACCAGAAACAGCACCGGTCCTAAGACTGACCCCTGTGGAACCCCGCTCTTTACAGGTATCCACTCTGACACCTCGCCATGCACCATGACTCGCTGTTGTCTTCTTGACAGGTATTCCTTGATCCATTGCAGTGTCTTTCCTGTATCCCTGCCTGGTCCTCCAGCTTTTAGACTAATCTCTTGTGTGGAACTGTCAAACGCCTTCTTACAGTCCAAGAAAATGCAGTTTACCTACCCTTCTCTCTCTTGTCCTACTGCTGTCACCCTGTCACAAAACTCCAGTAGGTTTGTGACATAGGATTTCACGTCCCTGAACCCGTACTGGCTGTTGTTGATAAGCTCGTTCCTTTCTAGGTGCTCCACCACTCTTCTCTGATAATATTCTCCATGACACTGGTCTGCAGTTTAATGCTTCATGTTTGTCTCCTTTTTTTAAAAATGGGACTACATTTGCTGTCTTCCATACCTCAGGTAGTCGCCCAGTTTCGATAGATGTGTTGAAGACTATTGTTAATGGTACACACAGCGCCTCTGCTCCCTCTCTCAGGACCCATGGAGAGATGATATCTGGCCCCATCGCTTTTGAGGTATCTAGCTCGCTTAGCAGCCTCTTCACTTCTTCCTCGGATGTATGTATTGTGTCCAGCACTTGATGTACCCGGCCTCTCTGTCTTTCTGGAGTCCCTTCTGTCTCCTCTGTGAACACTTCTTTGAATCTCATGTTGAGCTCCTCACATACATCTAGGTCGTTTTTTTGTGATCTTCCCTCCTTCCTTCCTCAGCCGAGTGTGGTACTTTGACAGTGTTGGCTTTGTACATAACAGTCAGGCCTCCAACATCTTGTAATTCTTTTTCTTTTTCTCTCCCTCTCTCACTTTTTCCTCTCTCTCTCTCTCTCTCTCTCTCTCTCTCTCTCGAGAGAGAGAGAGAGAGATAGAGAGAGAGAGAGAGAGAGAGAGAGAGAGTTTAGGTAAGACGTCATGTGGGGTGAGCTGGGAAGACGGGATATGCAAAGAACAGCGGTGGAGAGGAGTGTCCACATTCGAAGAAAAAGAGTCAGGGCTTAACCCAGCTGCTAGGCGCTCGTGGGACCAACTTGGAGAAAACAGTAAGAGCAGATGTGAATTCATTGGTCTCATGGTAGTTGAGGTCTTGAGTCTTGAGAACCTCTCCGACATATAAGAAGCTCTTTTTTTTCCCCACAAAAAAAAAAGTCTTGGAAAATCACCCTGCGCCTTATATGCTCAACGTCAGGTCAAGGGAAGGCTCTGGGTTACTCTTTAGCAGTTGTTTACAATTTAATGTTATGACTTATTTGAAATATATGCTTGTGCGCCTTGTATGCCGGAAAAATACAGTATGTTCAAAACGTGGTATCTTTATTTTCAAGACGATTCGCCATCCATTGACTTGAATACAATATAGAGGCTATTTGACGGTGTTGAAACTGGGGACAGTAGGAGAGGAGGTAATCAGTCCCTCACTGTAGATAAAGATATTCATCACCGTATTCTTGATGACTCTGAAGTGTTGGCAGGAAGATGCTCGCTTATACATGAAGTAGAGGAAATGCAGCAGTTGAAGGTATCGTCACAATGGGCTGAACCTCAAGTGGAAGTAGGAAAGTGAGTAATAGCCAAGTATTGCGCCACAGGTTAACAAGCAGGCTGAGGGAGGCAGCTTTGTACCAAGATCCCATAGTATTGATGTGTCACACAAGTATGGTAGTAGTATTTGTATATAATACCTACAAGCTGATGAATATCACATGTGCAACACCTTGATTTTGATGATTATAACATATGTGCAACACGCGGGTTTTGATGAATATGACATATGTGCAACACCTGGGTTTCTTTATTTTGAAGACGTTTCGCCAACCAGTGACTTTATCAATTCAATGGAGAGGTTATATGGTGCTGAAACTGGAAATTTTAGAAAACAAAGACAAAATAATTCCGTCATCCTAGATGATAGAGCCAACTTTGTGGGCGAAACGTTGCCAGATAAGATCGCATTTTGCTGTATTCATGTCTCTCTTTTTCTATCACGTCGGTATTATTTTAGTTTTTAAGGTTCTTTTGGGTTCAAAATCATGAATTTTTGCATTAACACAAATAAAAAGAATATATATCTTTAAAAATATGAGAGTAAATTTTAGAAAGGAGAAGAGGGTGACACGTACGTTGTGTTGTCTCTTCAGGCGGGACACTGTCGTGGGGTCGAATCCTGGCCTGCCGCAGTTTGGTAAATGATTATATATATATATGTCGTGCCGAATAGGCAGAACTTGCCATCTTGGCTTAAATAGCAACGCTCATCTTGCCATATAGGACAAGTGAAAATTTGTGTATGCAATAATTTCGCCAAAATCATTCTGAACGTAACGAAAAAAATATATTTCACTGTGTTTGTTTAGTATTAAATTACTGTAAACAAATCTAAAATATATTTAGTTGGGTTAGGCTAAAATAAATTGTTCTTGTTATGATAAGGTTAGGTAAGTTTTCTAAGTTCCTTTTGGTGCAAAATTATAAATTTTAACATCAACATTAATGAAAAAAATATATCTTTAAACGCATAAGAGAAAATTTTAGAAAGGACTTAATTTTAAATGAGTTCTTGCT